>NC_079500.1:7946454-8107093 GCF_030052815.1 Hevea brasiliensis
AATTGGAAAATCGCTTTATGTTGAGGAGTAAGATTTAACCGCTTTTGAGGGTTTCTCACATAGCCGGGCAGATGGGCCCATCAATTCCCAAGAAGATCGCCTAAGTAGGGACGATGGTGCCATGGTAATGGAACCACTCAAAAGTACTATGTTTATACGCTATTATGGCTAATCGAGATGGTGGCATGCGGATGGTCGCCAATGAAAACTATGAATCAGTAGCTCTCTAATTTTGACTTTTAATTCTATGACCTGAGATAACCTAAATCTTTAGACTCTAGTTTAGGTAATCTCACTAACTATTTTTCTATGCAGAAATTGCTGGAGGCGGCGCAAAGCGAGAGCTGTGGTGAAAAGAGAAGTCTCTGAAGGTACGAAATGAAGACGCGGCATCACAAACGCAAGGGTGGGCGGGATTCGAAGAAGTGTCGGAGACTCATCCCACCTTGAGGCAATCGATCTCGAAGTAGAAGTGGCTCCTTCTCCCCGACAAGAAGAGCCACCACCTCCACATGTTCCTTCTAGTGCGGAAGGCGCCTTCCCAACCTACCGTGAGGACTCGCCTCGAGGTGCCGGTGTCCTTATTCATTCCTTAGAGAAGAACCGATCGATTCGGGAGAATCTGGCTTGGCCAAGGTTCTAGGAGCTTCCATCGCTTCCGTGAGGATCAATAGGCTGACTCGGTAGCATTGACGATCTCCTAGCCCAGACGATGAGTTTGAGCGTAGAAAGCTTGGTAAACATATAATCAGGGAAAAAGCTCATCTTCTGAGGAAGGAAATTCTAAAAGCTGTCAAGTACACATCCTCTGCCCAAGCTCAAATTTCATCCACCTAAGATTATATTGCCAACTCAAGGTCGGATGAAGTCCTATGAGGATAAGTTGGCATCGCTCGTGAACTTGGGGAAACTCGCGCTGAATCGCTGACGTTGCTCGCCTTACCGAAGAGATCAGAGCGAAAGAAAAAGAGGCTGTAATGAGGGAAGCTGGTGCCTATGTGAATGCCCACAGCGATCTTCAGGCTGAGCTTAAGAGGCGTACTCTGTGGAAGACTTCGTGGATGGTGGATCTGGCTCCTCAAGATGAAGAGGAGAGCGAGGAGGAAACCGAGGGAGAGAGAGAGACTGACCAAAATGACAATGTACCTGTAGAACAGGCTGGGGGAGATCCTCCAGCCGAATGAATTGTAAATTTTATTTCGAAATGAAATGAAGTTCTCTCTTTTGTTCAATTTTCTTGATGAGATCGGAAAGCGTCCTAATTGTATGAGTGCTTGATTGTTTGAACATATTAGAACCTTAAGCTTAAAAGCGATTATTAATCTAAGTATATTGTAAGCATGAGATCGACCTAAGCCTGGACTAAACATCGGGTAGAACTTTAGATCATTAAAATTGAAAACTTGATTTGAACACTTAAGATCGGAAACACCATTAAGTCGGACTGAAACCTTAACTTTTTTAAACGATTTTCCACAATATTTATGAAGGAGAGATCAGAAATAAGACTGGATGACACGGAGACCTGATATTGGTTTGATCTCTTTTTTGACAAGAGATTGGAAATGAGATTGGATGGCAGGGAAACTTAATATTGGTGTGGTCTCTTTGTCGAGAGATCTAAGGCGCTTGACTAGATGCGAGATCGGTTTATTTCCGACGAGTCACTTGTAATCAAGAATGGCGATTGGGGTCAATTTTCAAAGTTCATTGACCCTGATCGCCAAAATATGGTATTGACACCAACATGAAAGAGTGCACTTGGGAGTCAGAGTGAGACATGCGTAGCAAGTACCCTTATCTGTTCAATGTGTAATCCTATACTTTATTCTGCCTTGTGTAAAAATTCGAAGACGAATTTTCTGTAAGGGGGGAAGAATGTAACACCCCAAATTTTTAAATTTATTATTTTGTGAGTAATATTAATATTTTAATTTTTATTTAAATTTTAGGAAATTATTTAAATTTTTTCAAATTTTCGAAATCGGGTTTGATTTCCCAAAAATATAAAATTTTGATGATTTTTAAAAATTAATTTAAAGACCACATGGTAAAACTAAAAATATATTTGGAGTCTACGAATTTTTCTGAGTTTTCTAGAATTTTTTCGGAATTTTTGGGCTTCGTTTTCAGTCCCAAGGCAGAGAAAAAATTTAAATTTTTGTATCCTGAATCGAACCAGCCGAATTGAACTAGACCGGATCGGACCGGCCTTTCTTTTCTTCTTATTATCTTCCCCGCGCGTCCCGACCCTCCTTCTTCTCTCTCCTATTTTCTCTCTCCTCCCTCCTCCCCAGGCCGCGCCGCCGCCACTCAGCCCTCCCCACCTCACCGGCGTGCCGCCCCAGCCTTCCCCCATCGCCGGCCGCCGCCTGGAACTCTGGGAAAACGCGCACGAAGCCGCGCGACGGGTACCGCGCAACGTTTCGGCTTCCCGGCCAAAATCCGGCCGATCCGGCCACCAATTGGGCCGAGTCTTGTGTCAAACACCATTTACACCTCGAGAGCTTTCCATAGACACTAAGAACACCAAAATCCATAGAACGGTTTGTCCAATTTTTGTCCAGGAAGTTTTAGCCCATTTTGAGTTTTGGGCAAGATTTCTCGCAAACCGTGAACCCCATGAGAAAACCGAGTACCAAAGCGCCCACTGCCGAGAGCTTTGTGGCAATATAAATTTCAAAATTTTTCGATACCGTTTTTCGGTGGGTCCCACGGAACTTCGCAGTATTTTTTCGAGCATTAAATGAGCTTAGAAAATTTCATAAAAATTTTATACTTACCCCCGTGTTGTGGACTTCGTGTAGGTACCTTCAATTTGCAGAAATTCGACAGTTGTCCAGGTCTGTGAATTTCAGGCCAGACAGATCGGCTACCGAAAAAGTCTTGGAATTGGATCGGAATTTTGGCTACCCCACCGTTGTCAGACGCCCCCAGTGCGTTTCCGAGATCGAAATTGGCATAGGTAAACCCAAACCTTGCTTTTTCGTAATTTTCTAGTGCTTAAATGGGATTAAAAATCTATAAAATATTCGTAGTAGCTCAGAAAATTATGATTCTTTTTGCATTAGCCTAGTAATATTGCTAAGGACCGCGGGGCAAAGTTTTAGAATTTTTAGAGCTTATTTGGATAGTTTTTGCAAAAAGGGTCAATTATAAGGACTAAACTGTAATTTTACATTTTGTGATTGATGATCGTTGGATGGGCCTGTGAGGGGTGTGTGATATGATTGAGTTGTGGGTGTATGGTTGGTGGATATAGAAGTGTGTTTTAAAATCATTTGCAGGTTGGGTAGGTCCTAGGTATAGGGGAGACTCTGCAGGATTTTCGACACGACTTAGGATGTATTTGGTCTTTTCTTAGTTTGTATTGAGTCAATTGTATTAAACAATTGTAATAAAATTATTAGGTGAGCCGGGACAACCTTCTTCCTCCGCCCAGTCGCCACAGTGACTGCTGTCAAGTTGTGAGTAAAATATTAATTTTAATTGTAATTTCGATATTATTATATGTTCAAGCATGCCCATGAATCACTTATATGCATATATCTATGTAGTTAAACTCTAGGCACGTTTTATGTTGCATTCACAACTGTTAAAGTGCCATGGATGTTGTTGTGGTAATTTGGAGCAAGCGGCGCTGGCATGCGTATGATGTGGTGTTGGCTATGGATAGAACTGTAGACACGGCTTGAGATCTTCACTGGGACCCGGTCCTTCGGGGTAGACACGGCTTGAGTTCTTCGCTGGGACTCCGATTTGGTTTATTAGGTGAAAGCCCAGCTTGAGTTCTTCGCTGGCATAGGTTGGATTTAAGAGAGCTGTATAGGGGATCAGCTTCCATATATTTATAATTTGACATTACTGGGTGTGTGAGTGCTCCAAATTACCTTTTTGCTGTTATGATGTGAAAATATTGCTGATGTTGCGTTTCACTCTACAGGGTGCATGAGCTTTAGATAGTTATAGAGATTATGGTTAAAATTGATATTTTACTCTCTGAGTCGAACGCTCACTCCTGTTCAATATTTTTTTTAGGCCACAGGAGGATATTTTCGAGGTTAACCTGCTTTTCTCCTTCGCAGGTCGTTTATTAATGTTTGTATAAACCTGTTAACTCTTAGAATTTTCGCATGTATTAGAAATATTTATTTGTATTGGGTCTGTAATATAAATTGTCATTTTGGACTTGTAAACTTATTATTTTATGCATGTGTGTTGGGCTGGATGAGGGAGCTGAGCTCCCATTTATTTTTATGTTGTTATGAGTATGTGGAGGGTGAGTTGAGCTCCCCAAGTGATTATATATTGTGTTTACAGGTCAGATGAGTCAAAAACTCCCCGTTGAAAGGTCCATTTTATAGCGGACTCACAAAGTTGAATTTTTAAAATTGAGCCCAACTGGAACTTAGAGTTGGGTTAAGGAATAGTTAGGTTTACTACGGGCCTCGGGGGCTTTAGGCTGGCCCAGGTCCTAGTGCTGGTCCGACCCGTAGGTTGGGTTGTGACATATATGATTTTCTATGAATAATCAAGAACGGAATCGAAATGGTAAGTTTACAACTTCCAATATCTACAGCATTCAAATTCTATCTGGATATTAAATGGGGTCATCAGAATACATATATATATATATATATAGGTCTGAGAGTTGGAGACTCTTCCTTTGTGTGTAAGATCATAGTTTATATATATATATATATATATATAGAGAGAGAGAGAGAGAGAGAGAGAGAGAGAGAGAGAGAGAGAGAGAGAGTATGATCATAGTTGCAAGTTTTATTATAAACAATAAAAAGGTTAAAGATATAAATTCTATTTTTTTTATTTAATAAAATTGGACCAAAACATTCAATCGGAACGAAAATTGAAAAAAAAAAAATTCAAATAGAACAAAGTTAAGTGAAACATTCAATTAGAACAATAATTGAAGTAAATTTTGAGAGTATTGGTCAAATTACGTATTAAGTCATTTTAATTCGAACATGTATAAGTGATTAGATTGTTTTATACATCAAAATGTCTAAGCAAGTTAATGTGTGGGATTTATAATCTAAACACTCCCCCCTTAAGAGTCTTATGGGTGGCTGAAACCTACAACTCAGTCTGAACTCTGATGCTATATTAAATTTGGACAGAGTGCTAGTCAAATTACTTATTAATTCATTTTAATTCGGACTTATATAAGTAATTAGATTACTTTATATATCAAAATGATTAACTAAGTCAATATTATAATCTAACCACTTATATTTATCCTTTTTATGTTTATACTTTCCTAATGTATGATTTATAATCTCAACAAAAATATTCAAAGTAAATTGGATCAAAGGTATCGTGATGCCTATTTTTTTATAGACTTTAAGAGGAGTACAGAGAATGGCTTTAGCTAGGAAGGAAGCTTCGTTTTCTGTTTACAGAATCAGTCCTCAATGAATCAGTCAATCCCCTTGAATATTCCATTTATTTCATCTTTTACAATTTAAAAATGACAATCATTTCTTTCTTTTAAAAATGGCGCCCAATTCTCTCTTTTTCATTTCCTTTGTTTATTTATTTTTTCTCTGCTCCAGAAAGCAAGTCTGCACAGCTTTTATTCAAAGTTCATCAAATTGCAACTTTATGACCTTTTCCACAAGCATTTTGCTATATCTTATATGCATGATGATGAGTCTCACATGGCCTTTATTATAATTAGTTATTAAATACATTCATGATGTCCAAAACTTACAAGTGTACAGATCGTATAAATAATGTAGGAAGATATTATTTTAATGAGAATCATATTGATTATCAAACTATAATTATTTGAATTATTTAAACTATCAAAAATTGACTAAATAAATAAAAGAGGAATAAAAAGTAAAGCAATTGCAAGGACTAATTAAAACTAATATAATCTAAACAATTAATTAAAAGATGATTCTAGAATTAGAGTTTTCACACTTTAATTAATCAGGTTTTATCCAATTTATCCAACAAATGGGTATCTATGACTTTAAAGGAGATTAATCTAAAATTTCTTAGATTCTTTTTCACGTTATCAATGGTGTGTTTTAATTAAATTAATTTTTACTTTCGTGGCTTTTGATATAATTAAAATCCATTAGATTCTTTAATTAACCTATAAAAACCCTCTCATAATCTTACTCTATCTCTAGATCTAAAGTTATAAATTTAGTGGGTACCAATACTATGCAAGTATTATAATACCCAACTTTGAAAATAGGAAATTTATCACTAATGTTCATCCTTACAAAAGTAACTATGAAGAAAATGAAATAAAAATATCAATAAGCAAAGGAGTAAAAAAACCCAAAAGAAAATTTTAGTGATAAATTAATAATATTATTCACTAAAATTAAGATTTTAATAAATGTAAAAGAAAAATTACATTAATTAGAACAATATATATATATATAAACGTGTCACCCTTTCAAGTCATGAAAATTATTTATAAGTCAATTTATAATAATTTTTTTCAAAAAAGAAGCCTCCTCTGTATAAATGTATTAATATTAAAATATAAATTAGTTAAAACTATCAATGTTAATGTTAATATGTTAGTTTAAAATTGATTAAATAATAAAAAAAAGCAAAATTCATGTTCTTTTCTTAGCCTTACATATTTGAAAAGTTGGCATTTTATTATTATTATTATTATTATTAAAATAATATTTTAATGACATTAATAAATAAAATAAATTAAAGTATTTTTATTATAATAAATTAAAATTAAATGATAGAAAATGAAACAATCCTCTGAAAAAGTCAAGAAAAGAATCATTGCCCTTTTTTTCTTTTTTTTTCCGGCAATGACTTGGCTTGCCTACAAAATTCCAATATCAAAACTACTTTGATTGTTCTGATAAAAAAATAAACGACTTTGATTGTGTAAAACGAAAATCTTGTGGGGCTCAAATAAGATTAACGAAAATTTCATTGAAAATGGGACCATCTTCTTCCATTCAAACCACCGAGAAGACGACGTGCACCCCCGATTGACGCGCTCTATTTCTCTTTATTAAATAATATATGGAATACTTCAAACTAATGAATTTGATTTTATATTTATGTTTTAAGAGTGTATTTATTTTATTAGCTTATAAATTTATTAAATTTATTTATAATTAAAAATTATAAATAAAATTAATATTTAATTTAATTTATAAATAAAAAAATTAATTAAAATAAATTAAAAATTATTAATAAGAGATCTCTTACTTATAATTTATTTATTTATATCTTAATAATTTTTAAAAATATCAATACTAACTTATTTTAACAATTATAACATTCGTTTTAAGTCATTTTGATAAACTAAATTATTTTAAACACCTTTTAAGAAAACATTTAAACTATTTAAAAATAAATTTTAAGTAATTTTATTAAATAATTAATTATTTATTTTTAAATAAATTTATAAATTAAAATAAATATTTTAAATCAAAAGTTAAATATAAGTAGCCAATATATTTATAAATATTAATGTAATATAATTTTAAATATCCAGTTATTTCAAATATTTATTCATCCCAATAAAACTTTCAAAGAAAGATTAAAATGAAGGGTCCATATTTAACAAAATGGAGTATGTTCAACCAAAGGATACAATCACCTAGTTTAGAGTTTGGAGTTCGACCTCAACTGTAAAACTCGAAATTATACAACTTGAAACCAACAATCTAACATAAATTTTTAGATTTCAAATCCCCTATCAAGTGCAAACCCAATAGTTACGTATTTGACATTTTTTTATACTTGCATCAAATTTCATTTCCAGAATCTGTTGTTTGAGATGTGAAAGAGAAACTGGATTAGTACAACATTGTCCACAAGAGGATTTGTGATTTTGGGTTTGGTTGCTTGTCATTTTGTGAATTAAGGTCATTCTTGTAACAAATATAAATTAAGCAATTGTTATAAATATAAATTAAATTGTTATAGATTACATGATTAGAAAATATGTGTACTTGAAAATACGCTTATGTCCATGATTTTCTATGAACAATCACGAACCAAAGCGAAAGGATAGGTTCACAACTCTCAATATCCACAACATTCAAATTCTATTAGAATTCTATCTAATATTAAATGGGGTCATATATATATATATATATATATAGGACGTTGGAGCCTCTTCCTTAGTGGCTTATGGACAGCCTGACCCATTACAAGCTTGCCCAATCACATGACCTAATCCATTTAGATATTGCTAATTACTAAACTTATTATTTGGTATTATTATTTAATCCTAACAATTAATTATTGTTAATCCATATCCAGATACAAATAAATAATCCAACAATCTCTCACTTAGATCGCAGTAATCAATTTAAGCAATTTAACCTATAAAATTCAGTTAATGAAATGGCAAACAAAATAACATTAAATCCTATAGGGAAAATAATATTATATATATGTGCCAACAAAATCTCAAAAATAAAAATTGAATTTAAATGGAATATGTGACAAGATATGTTCAAATTTCAGGTCTCATCTTGCCCCTGGAAGAGAGTATTGATAAAGAAAAAGGAGTAAGATGTAATGGTTTTGGAAGGATTGAATCATGGGTAATTTCTGGTTATGAAGAAGGATCACCTGTTATTTGGGTGTCAACTGGATTAGCATATTATGATTGTATTAAACCTTCTTATAAATACAGAAGATTCTACAATCTTTTCTTTGAAAAGGCCCATGCATGCGTGGAGGTGTACAGGAAATTATCAAGGACATATGGTGGAAATTCCAATATAGGTGTTGATGAACTGATTGCAGGTGTTGCACGTGCAATGAGTATTAGTAAGAATTTTCCTCAAGGCATGTCCATCAAGGACTTTTTTATTTCGTAGGGTGAATTTATTCATAATCAACTTATTGGTTTGGATGCAACAGCAAAAAAAAATGATAAGATGTTTACAGGTTTGCCTGTGCTTGTGGCCCTTAGGGAAGAAAAGAAGAAATTTGAGAGTTTCTTGACTTCAGAAGCCGCAACCTCGGGTATAGTGGGGAATACAAGTCTAAAAGTTGTTGAAGAGTCAGCTGATCAGTCTACTTCAACCACTTGTGGGACTGAAGAAGATGAGGATATGAAATTGGCCAGGTTGCTACAAGAAGAGGAGAACTGGCTGTCAATGAAGCAAAATAATCGACAATCTTCAGTTCCTCCATCAAAATTCTATATCAAGATCAATGAGAATGAAATTGCAAATGACTATCCTCTTCATACATACTACAAGACCTCTGTTGAAGAAATTGATGAGTTTCTTGCCATTTGCAATGATGGCAGTAATGAACTTCCTGAAAACATGCTTCATAATTGGACACTTTACAACTCTGATGCTTGATTAATTTCTTTGGAGCTCCTTCCTATGGGGTGTGCTGATATCAATATGATGATATTTGGGTCAGGTAATGTTATTCAGGATGCGGATGGAAGCGAATATTGTCTTGATGATAGTTCTAACCAGTCTTCATCAGCTTGTGTTGAAGTAGAAAATGGAATTGGACTTCCAATATATTTAAGTGATTAAGGAATGGAAGATTGAATTTGGATCATCAATTATTTCGATATCAATTCGAACAGATTTGTCCTGGTTTGTACATGTAGGCTTATGTTAACTTGTTAGTATGATGGTACTATTAGTGTTATATTTTTCCTTTCAGTCTCATTAATTGAAGTTTTATTTTCCCCTTGCAATTGATTCATCAGGTTTCAATGAATTTCACCTGCTTCTTTATTTGTGCTAGTTTCTTAAATTTCACAAATCTTACCCGGTTTTTAAAGCTGGCAATTTCTGTGTAAATTAGTTATTGAGAAGCTAATGCAATTGTTTGCCATGAGCCATCTGTAGAAAACAATAAATTTAAAAATGAGCTAGCTAGACAAAATCACCAATAGAATAGTTATCGGGAAGCTAATGCAATTTCATGGCTCATTTCTGCTTCTCAAATATTATTTCTTATTCAAGATTATTGTATTTATGTCCGAGACATCTGTAGAAAACAATAAATTTAAAAATCTTCAGTTTTTCAGTTTGTTGAAATATTGTGCACTTAACTAACTTTATTTATATTGTTTTTGTAACATAAGATTATTGCAGACCTGACCTGATATGAAAGTGTTTTGTAATTGATTTTTCAGGTATACTATAGTGAATATTTAGTGACAGTTCCTATTGTGGCAATACAAGGCAAGTGTGAAGTTAGGAAGAAGCATGATCTTCCCCCTTTGGACAGCCGTGCCATCTTTGAGCATATAATCTTCTGTGAACACGTATAAATGGAGATATCAACCAGGTGATTTTCTTTCCTTGTTGTGTGATATTTATGAAATCACCTTGTTATTAGTTCCAATGGTCATTTTTCTTGTACAATCTACATTTGTCTGCTTGTGCGGTGGAAATTGTGTTCATTGAACCATGGTTTCCTCTTTTTTACCTGAATGACTATGATCATTTTTCTGCTGCCAGTTGCCCGTTCACATAAAGCTTAGCTCTTCAAAAGAAAGGATGATCGATGATTTTACGTATCAAAAGAAAAAGAGCAAGTTTAAAGAAGGGGAAAATGGTTTTAATAATATTGACAAATTATCAAAAGCATTATCTAAAAATCGGCTGGCCACCCTAGATATCTTTGCTGTTTGCGGAGGCTTTTCTAAAGGTTTAGAGAGTGCAGGTATCCATTTTCACAATTGCTCTACTCATGAGACGCCAAATTTAACTCATTTTTATTATTTTGTCCATAGCTAAACTCATCTATTCCTATTAACTACCTTTAGGAATGTCTGTGACAAAATGTGCAATTGAATATGAAGAACGTGCTGGGGAAGCATTTAAATCTAATCATCCAGAGGCATTGGTCTTCATTAATAACTGCAACATGATCCTAAGGTGGACCCTTGCTTTCTATGAAGTGGATTTTAGTTATGGTGTTTTTCACCCCTTTGTTTTAGCAGATGTTTAAGTTGTTGTAAATGATTGCTGTACTGCACTGCGCTGCTATGTTACATATTTATATTTGGTTGGCTGGCATTGAATTTTCTGGGATATATTTTTATCCAGTTAGTGAAATAACGTATCTGTTTTTATGTTCTTTCAAGCTTATACCAATGCCAATTATTGGATTAATATGCAGGGCTATCATGTCTGCTTGTGGGGATGCAGATGATTGTATATGTATTTCTGAAGCTTCTGAGTTGGCAGCAAAACTTGATGAGAAGGAGATTAATAGTCTTCCTCGGCCTGGGGAAGTTGAATTTATCTGTGGAGGGCCTCCTTGCCAGGCGTGTAAAACTTCTTGCTTTACACGCAATATTTTTTGTTTCTTAGACAATTTGAGTATCTATCCATAGTTTAAGGCTATTAACTTCTTTCTTTCTTCTTCTTCTTCCTTTTTTTCCCCTCTTGTATGTACAAAAAATATTTTTATATTTTTCATTTTCTTAATCTACATGGATTTTCTGGAATGAATCGGTTTAATCATGGCTCTTGGAGTAAGGTCCAGTGTGAGATGATCTTAGCCTTCTTGTCTTTTGCTGATTACTTCCGCCCTAAGTTCTTCCTTCTATAAAATGTTAGGAACTTTGTATCATTTAACAAAGGGCAAACATTTCGTCTGACTCCAGCTTCACTCCTTGAGATGGGCTATCAGGTAAACATACGTTTTTCCCTTTATTCTATAAAAAAATACTCCAATTTTTTCAAGCATTTCTGTTTAATGGGGAAGGGAATATCTTAGAGCTTTATGGTGTGCCATTGTCATTTTCTAGGAAATCATAATCCATTTTTATCAGCATAACTCCATAGTCTGATGTAATCTCTACCTTCATATGATTAAGAAGGAACTAAGAGAACTAGCTTATTGATTTATTTTAATTATTGTAGGTGAGGTTTGGAGTTTTGGAAGCTGGAGCTTATGGTGTTTCGCAATTTCGCAAGCGTGCGTTCATCTGGGCTGCTTCTCCAGAGGAAATGCTCACTGAATGGCCTGAGCCAATGCATGTGTTTGCTGGCTCAGAGCTCAGGGTTACCTTATCAGGAAATTCCCAATATGCTGCAGTGAAAAGTACGGCAAATGGTGCTCCTTTCCGAGCAATAACCGTTAAAGATACAATTGGGGATCTCCCATATATAGGGAATGGGGCTTTGGTGACAACTATGAAAGTAGGACTTTCTTCTTTTGATACTCATTACCTTACACACGTACTTATCTACTCAATGGCTTATTTCTTTTACCTTTGTTTTACTTTCCAGTATGAGAATGAACCTGTCTCTTGGTTTCAAAAGACAATCTGACGAGACATGCTGGTCTTAACTGATCATATTTCAAAAGAAATGTAGGAGCTCACTCATTCGTTGTAAAAGAATTCTGAAGTGACCAGGTGCTGATTGGCGTGACCTCCCAAATGAACAAGTATTTACTTTTCCTTTTCTGAATATGCGTATTTGTTCTGATTATATGGTGCTCGTCTACCAGAGGAAATTTCTGGCTCCAGAAAGTTAGCCACCATAACAAGTTGCTGGAATTATGAAGTTGTTTAACTTGTTTTGCAATTTCCTCTCCTGCAGGTTAAGTTGTCCACAGGTGAAGTGGTTGATTTAGTACCATGGTGCCTGCCAAACACAGCCAAGAGGCACAATCAATGGAAAGGACTATTTGAAGGTTGGATTGGGAAGGAAACTTCCCTACTTCTGTTACTGACCTCAACCAATGGGTAAGGTTGGGATGTGCTTTCACCCTGAACAGGATAGAATAGTCACAGTCCGTGAATGTGCTCGATCCCAAGTAAGCTATTTCTCTTTGTAAGCAATTTTCATTATGTGCTTGGATTTTAAAGCTGTATGGTTATTTGGGTTTCTGGGAATTAAAATTTTGTGAAAGAAAAACATGGAATGCTGAAAATATAAGTATCATGAGGAAATAGATCTGTTGGGGACTGCTTTCATTGAAAGTTGCTGTCATATTGAGAGCCACTATATCTACAACGACTGGATGTTCTTCAATGGTTTGCTAATTATTTGATGACCACTTAGTGATATGAAAATTACTGAAGTTGCCAGACATTTCAGCAGCTATTGTCAGCGCTTGACCTTCAAGATTCTCACTTTTTTGTGCATGTAGGGATTCCCAGATAGCTATAAGTTTGTAGGAAATATTCATCACAAGCATAGGCAGATCGAAAACGCTATTCCTCCTCCTTTGGCAATTGTTCTTGGGAGGAAGCTCAAGGAAGCAATAGAAAAGAAAAAAGCTCAACATAATGCAGCTTCTTCATGTATACAGTGAGATTGCTAAATTGGATTTGAAGTTTGGCATCCCAAATAAATCAAATCTATCATTTCTTTCATTACTGTAGGTGCTTGTGCAAGAAGAGTGAAGATTGTTGTTTAGAATAGTTAGCCATGCACTTGCATTTTCACCCAATAAATACAAACTCGGTTGTAAAATTTGTTGTTTATAGTGCCAAACAAAGCTTCAAAGTTTCCTTCTGCCATCAATGTGTTAATGCTGCATGCAACTGGCCTGAAATTTTCTCTTCCCGGAACCTTATTAGTATCTTACCTTATTAAACTAAAATACATGTGATTCTATGGTATCTTGACCTCCCTCCACGACCTACTGGAATCAGAACCAACTAGAACCAATCAATGTGGGAGACCATGGACTTGCAAGTTTGCATACAAGGAATTGAACGATATGCCACTGGAATTCATAACCTTTGACAGCAATGTTGTGTTTGTGTGTACATTTGATATGGACCAGAAAAAGATACATATTATCAGCTGCAGATTTTAATTCCCTAAGCTTTAATTAAGGATGTTACCCTTTTGATTTAGAATCCTAGCGTTGTTAACCTTTGTTCCAAGTATCATCAACTCCATTGCTGTTCCTGGTTTTACTCAAATTTATGGCCTAACCATTCAAAAAATGCGTAAGGGCATTTAAGAAATGCATTGAAACTTCAATAATGATCATCCCATGATTCGTTGTCAACTTCACTAACCCGGAAGTTCAAAATATTATGCGTGGCCGAGGCGAAGAGGGAGAGGGAGGAGAAATCATTCAACTTATCGTGGTTAGCAAGTTAAAACTCATTTTTAGTAAAGCGGGAGAGAGATGTTTTCATTGTATTTAAATAATAGAGAGAAGAGAGGAAAATTATAATATAAGCCACATTTAAACTAATGAATTTAAACGAATCAACTTTAACTCAGTAGTCATGAGATTTTGAATTTAAAACATAATCAAAATTAATTATATTAAAAAATTAAAAAAAAAACTTTTAAAAGGGAGTAAACATATAATCAACACCAACTTAATAGAAAGGAAATAAAAAAAGAATCACTATGGTTGAGGTCCATGGGTCAATTGACGTGCAAGATATTGGTCTTTGAGATCTCATATTGGATGTGGAGTGTGCATGTGTAGGTTACATAGAAAAAACTATTAAAATTACTATAATTTTAATAACGGTTTATTTCTACCGTTACCTTGTGTGTGTTTTATTATTTTTTTTTTTTAAATTTTCTCTCCTTTCTTTAAAAACTTAAAATGCCCAAAAAAGTGAAAGAATGCTAAAAAAATTTCTCTTTCTTTCCTTCTTCCCCATTTTAGCTTTTGGCATGCATGGTGGTGTATCCTAAGATTATAATCTGGGGCCAACAGCTTACAAGAAATAATTAATACAAACTCCAATGTTTGAATTCCAATTGATTTAATGTGGGTTAGAAAGGAGAGAGTTACCTCATATCATTTAATTCAAACTCAATTAATTTTTGTGGGAAATTGTAAGAAGTGAACTTAGAAATAGTAACGAATCGAATATTTGCAGGTACTTGATTCAATCAAATTTTAATATAACATATAATAAAATTTAAAATAAATTCGAATTTGAAAAATAATATCCGTATCGAATTTGAGTCAAATTCAGATTTTATATATTAACTACTGATTATTCAAATCTATTTATATAATTAATTAATTAAATATAAAATATATATTTGTTATAGTAATATTTATAAATTTTTATATATAATATTTTAAATAAATAGAATTTTTGCTAATACAGGCGATGTTTATCAGGCAGTTTTGCTTTTATACAAGCTTCCTAGAAGTATATTCATCTCCCCAGCATCTTTACTTTTCCAGGCCATCCATAGTTTTGTGCAAATATAACGGTGGCAAGAAAGCTTGGAAACCGTTTGCCGTATTATAATTTATCATAAGAGTGCACCATTACTGCAGCCGAATAATGCCAGATATTTATTATCTTCAATATACATTGACAAATACTAAAACTGAGAAGAAATTAACATACAAATTTAACAAGAAAGAGAAATCCAATTTTTAGCATGCTCATGACAAGTAAAATGGTTGGATAGCAATATATTTTCACTACACGAACAATTATAGTTAATTTCATGATAAAAAGATTAATGACATACCCCCAACTGCTCATTGATTATAGGTAATTTCATGATCAAAAGCTCAATCCTTATATCACAACCATCAGACCTTACAGGTTAGACGCTACATTCTTTTGCCTCAGCCAACCAGCGCATATAAACAATGAACATGGTAAGTTCCTCCTCTACCTAAAGACTATTTTCAGTAAAAAATATGGAATTCGTTGTAATTCAATTTTGGTATTGACTGGTGAAGAATTTTTTGTTTGAAAGGCATGATACTGTTCATAATGAATAAATGCCCAAATGGTGATGATGAACTCTCGTCACAGTGAGAGAGGTGCTACCATATGCTTCTCTTTGAGCATCATTACAGCCTCAGAAAATTTCATCACACTGTAAGAGATGCACCATTATCAGCTCCTGTTAGATTGAGTATCATTGTAGCTGCCTTTGGGCCCCTGATGATTCATGAGCAACAGGTTAAGTGAAAATTAGAAAAGCCTCCAGGATTTTCACAATTAGGAAATGGAGTAGAAGTTATTTAATATATATTAACAAGCAATATCAACACAAAGTCAGTGAAATATACATATAGTATAAACCTAAGTTGGTGGCACAACTGCACAAGTTGGTTACTAGACCTGATACACATGCGTCACAACTCACAAAGAGACCTGTCTGCACATGGAAGCCATGTCGTATAAATTGGCCAACAGCAGCATGAGACCAATAAATACAACTTATTGGTATAAAATAGTGGTAACTTATTGGTATAAAATAGTGGTAAGAGGATAAGAAGGTTCTTCTGTGTAGAATATGAATGAGAGAGAAATTATATAAATTAAATCTACAAATTATTATGTCCATTTCATTTTTTTTTCCCCACGTCAATGAAGTTCATTGCCTATCATATTTATAAAGAAATAAAATAAGTTAGAGTGAGGCATCAAGGCTTTGGCTCAAGTTTGGAGGGTTACATTACTTCATAACTAAGACAAGCTTCTTGGCATTTAACACACAATAAGCAGATCCATAAACAATTTCATCATGTCTCTGACTTCACATGTTAACATTGCAACTTAGCTCCATTTCCTATGGTGATATAATTGCTCTATCTCTGGGAGTTTCTGGTTCAAGAAGATTTTGAGAAACAAAGTAGACACTAACAAAGGACATGTAACAAATAAGTTCTGCAAACTGTAATTTTCAGTAAAAGTTTATACACAGGATAAGATTTATACTCGTGTTTTTACAGAAGCAACAGCTCAATTCAATGATCATTTGCAAGTTTTTCTTCAATGGAAGTAACATAATTACATGCACAGACTGTTAAAATGGGAACAATGTGCAGACAATTTTTTTAAAATATATATAAGTAAGCATATATATAATCTAATTAAAGGAAAACTAATTACCATGCATCGGGTGCCTGGTAAATTGAAGCTGAAGTGCCAAAGCATGACTGGAGCATTTCAGTGTGTATCACTCCCGGATTAAGTGCAATAACTGCCATCCCATCAGGCAACTCTTTTGCAACTGATCTGGTCAAACCCTCAACGGCCCATTTAGATGCACAATAAGGCGCAACCTGTTAAAATATAATCAGATGAAAATCTGGAAAGTGAACTTGAAAGGAAGAACCAACATAAAGCAGAGGATAAACATTTAGCACAAAATCCTACTACCATAAGCGTTGACACTCCACCAGCAGACATCACAAATAAAAACTAGCATTTGTTGAATGAGCTAAATCCCACATTTTTATACTGATTTTACAATCAATTAAAAGGAAACATTAGAGCATAGCTACAGAAAATCAATTTTGGGGAAATTCATCTTACCAGGGCAGCACCGGATCTTCCCCATCCAGAAGAGAAGTTAACAATAATTCCTTGCTTCTTGGGTAACATTAGAGGGATGAAGTGACGCAAAACATTAGCTATTCCTTTCACATTCGTATCAATTACAGCGTCAAACTCTTCCTCTGGAACTTCCCATATCTTGTTGTTTCTGTTAATGGTACCCGCATTGTTCACTGTTTAATAAAATTAACAAGTAAAGGAATTTTCTTTTTTTTTTTTTTTTAAGAAGAATATTAAAATTTAAAAAGAAAAGGGAAAATTTTGTATATGAAAATTCACCTATGATATCTGGAACACCCTTCTTTTCTATTACAGCTCTTGCCAGCTCTTCGACGCTACTATTAGACCTCTAACAATCGCCGGCCATTGAAATTAAACAATTAAAAACCAAAATAATGAAAGAAAGATAAAAAATTGATCAAGAAAATGTAGAATGGGGGGAAATACCACGTCGGCGATGAGGAGTAGGTGGTGGTTGTTATGGTCGGAGGAGAGTTCAGATTGGAGGGAATTGAGCTTATCCTGAGCACGAGAGCAACCGATGATGGTGTGACCTCTCTTGGCTAGTTCTAGAGCTAAGGCTCTGCCTAGTCCTTTGCTCACTCCGGTGATCATTACCGTCTTACCGCCAGAGCTCGCACCTGCAGCTCCAGCCGCGGCTCTGTTAACCGCCCCAAACGACGCCGTTTTCATCTCATCTGCAGCAGAGGCAAACTGCTAAAGGGAAGTGAAATGATTCAGATAGAAGGCTCTGTATTTGAAGTTTCAATGGTAAAGGCTTTTGCCGCTCTCCGGGCCATTGCCACATTGTGGTTTACATATCCTATGGCAGATTCTAGATGCACCGCCTGGTTCCTTGATATGGCTCACCAGTTAGTCATATTTATTTAGATTAATATTCAGTTTAATTTATAAATTAAAATATTATTTAAAATAAATTAAAAATTAAAAGTAAAATAAAATTATATATTTATTTTTAAAAAATTTATTAATCAAGTAAAGGTTATATTATTCTAATAATTTTTAAAAAATATTAATAATATTTTTATTTTAATAATCATAAAACTCAATTATATATCTATTTTAGTTATATTTTAACAAATTAAATTTTTTAAGTGTCTTTTAATTAAATATTTAAATTATTTAAAAGTTAATTTAAAATAATTTTATTAAATAATTATTTATTTATTTTTAAATTAAACTTATAAGTTGAAAGTAAATAATCAAGTTAAAAATTTTTTTTTCCTATTAAGTGAATATTTGGCTTGGTTTATAAATCAGTTAAACCTATTTAAGTAAAAAATCATATATATATATATATATATATATATATATATTAGTATTTAGTTTGACTTATAAATTAAAAAAAATCTACTTAAAATAAGTCAAAAATTATAAGTAAAGTTATTTATGACTTAACTATTTATTTTAAAACTATTTTTAATCAAATGAAAGACTATATTATCTTAATAATTTTTAAAAACATCTATATTATCCTATTTTAATCGCTATAACACTTGATTATATATTTTTTTTGATAATTTTAACTAATTAAATTACTTGTAGTCATTTTCTAACTAAATACCTAAATTATTTAAAAGTTATTTTTAAATAATTTTACTAAATAATTAACTACTTATTTTAATTTGACTTAAAATTAAAAACAAAAATATTTTAAGTGAAGAATTAAAAGTAAGTAGCATAACTAAAATAGTCTTTAAATGCTAACACACCAAGCATCTACATAATTTTCATGCTTTTATTTATGCGAGTACATTTGAAGCATGTAACATTACATGTGCATCAAATAATTTATGATATATAATTATTTTATTTATATATAATAATTAAATATACGATTCAATTATTTAAATAAAAATATTAAAATAATTAATATTAACATTTAATTAATGCATGTAATATAATATATAAGAATTTAAATTTTTTTCATATCTATATTTTACTATTATCAATTTTTTTTCATAAGATAAATTTTCTTGAAATATGCTAATTTCATTATACTTGAAAACTATATTTTGTGTGAGTAATAACTCCAAATTTTCATATATATTAATGTAGTTAGTGCCAAATGATTTAATTATATGTACCATTAGTAATGATATTGGTTCCCTAAAATATAAAAACTATGATAAAAAAATATAATTCAGAGTGAATGTCAAATAAAGACAATCAATTTTAGTTTAATTTTAAATTTTAATAATATTATGGACATGCTTAGTTGAACTTTGTAAGTGATCATAAGCCATAAAGATGTGTGGCTTTAATTTCGATTTCGTAGTTAATAATGGAGCCCAAATCATATTTTAGTTTGATTCTTTAATATTTTAATTTTAATTTATTCTTTTTTTTAGACATAAATTCTTGTTCAATTTGATTAGATTTCAATTCAGATTTCAATTATAGAAATAATTTTATGCAATTATTATTATGATATTTATACATTATTATTTAAGTTTTAAATTCTAAAGTTAGTTGTTAATATATAACATATCATATAATATATTTTTTTAATTATCTTAAATTATATAAATTTTAACTATTGTGGGTATATATATATATATATATATATATATATATATATATATATAAATTTAAGCAATTAATTGTAAACACATTTAGAAAGGAAATGTTATACTAAAATTCTACATGTTAATATATCATATTTAAAATAAAAACATATTGAGACTTTATAAATTAAAATTAATTATATAAGAAATTACTGTAAAAAAATAATGTATAATTTTTAACAACCTCAATTAATTAAATTAAAAAGCTAAATAGAAAAATTAAAATAAACATATACGAATGTTATTTATTACATATATCCAGTTGAATTTTATTTTATTTTTTAATTTATTTTCATAAATAAATGAGAAAATAATGGCACTAAATGTAGGATTTTTACTTTCCCATAAGTAAATTATAACTAAAATTAAATTTAAATATTTATAATTTTAAACCTTTTGTAAATATATAAATTTAATAATGTATGTTTATTAGTCAAATTGTATATTTACTTAGTATTTATAATATTTATTGTTATTATATTCATAATTTTTTAAATTTTAATATTTTTTGATTTTGCATAAACTTCTACTTTTAGTAGTCTACCTTAGGTTTTATTATAATTTAAATAGATAAATAATTAAATAATAGTAATTTTATAATTATATTAGAGATATTTTTATTTATTAAAAATTTACCTTTTATATATAAGTTATTTTCTGTGAAACAAACGAAACTTAAATAAAATAATTGAAAAAAAAATTAAATTTAATTCAAACTTTCTAAGTTATTTTGATTTTGATTGCAATTAAAAAAATAACTGAAATTCAATTTAATTGAAATTCAATTTAATTTAATTTTTTTTTAATCTGAAATAAATCAAATCTTATTCATTCATCTACAAAATTCAAAGTCGTGAACAACAGCAGCAATCATTGAAATCCGAGAAGCAAGCAAATTGCATAAAAAAAAATAAATCCTAAAAATAATTCCTTAATATTTTTGTAAAAAATTTCAGATCATAATATATGAAAATAGAGGATAAAAATAGGACAAATCGAAACGAATTAAAGATCTAATAAAATATAATTATAATTTAATAGATTCAATATATTTATAATTTTAAATTATTAAAAAAAGTTAAAGGGAATAAGAAATATAAATATATATATATATATATATAATATTAATTATTTATATTAAAATTTTATAATGTATATAAAAGATATTAAAAAATTATATATATAATTGATTTTAATTTTGATTCTTTGAATAGAAGGGTGTTTGTAGAAGGCATGGGTTGGGTTCAAATCTTTCAGACCAAAATCGAGCTTGAGCCCAGAACTTTGGTCTTTAATATATATTTTTCTTAACAAGCATGTCAAATCGTGCTCATGTCCACCTTAATTTAACTGCATTTTACGTTTATATTATGATTAGAATTTTGCACTCGCATGGGCGTAATTATTATTAATATATTATTTAATTAAATAAAAATATAATTATATAATTCTTTTGAATATATTTATATTTAACTTATTTAAAATATTTTAAGAACAACTTAATAAATTTGCAAATAGATATAAAAAATAAATGTAAATTAAAAATAAATAATAAGATTATATATAATTAAATTCTGATCAAGATTACCGTAGTGATATTTGTTTATATTGTTTTTCATATTCTTTTAATGTCTTAATTACTAAAATATCATTTGACAAGTTTGAGAAAAAAAATCTTGATTAGACATTATATTCTCTATTGCATTAGACGAAAGACTAATTTAATTTTTAATTTGTAATTTTAATTTATATAATTTATAAATATGATTTTTAATTTTTTAATATTAATTAAATTATAACCATTGCTATAATTTTTTTATTAAAAAAAAATTAAATACACGATTATGTGGACAATAAAAAGGTGGCTTTTGTTTATATAATTTATAACTATGAATCTTAGTTTTCCTAACATTAATTATTTATAACTATTATAGTTTTATTATTATTATTATTATTATTATTATTATTATTATTATCATTATTATTATTATTAGTTTTCCTGTTATTAATTAAATTATAACTATTATCATAAGTTTTTTTATTATTAAATGTCTTATACATAGATTTATTGTAACACCCTTATCAGAATAATTCCGCACATTCTACTCGCTCAGTGACCTGTCACCGACAGCTTAGAACAACTGAAAAAATATTTAGACTAAAGTGAGGAGCCATAATTAACTCAAATATTAACAAAACAAAATGTTAGAAAAATTTTAGAAATAAAATACAACCAAGTTAAATGAGCCGGTGCCCCAGCAATGAGTAATCCAGTGGGAAGTTTCGGTCTTCGCAGCTAGAAGCTCTAAACCTAAGGGGAACTCTGTGAAATAATTTCTGGGATGCCAGAGAAGAGTTACGACACCCTAAGTAGCATTAGAATGCCAAGAAAATGTTAGGAGAATTTTTAAGATCGGTATAGACAGTTTTGGCTTCTTAAGCCAAACGGAGGACATTTTGGTCATTTTCGTCTTTAAAGATGATTTTTGATAAACTTATCCAATTAAGTAAATAAAATATAATACATAAAATATGAATAAATATTGCTTAAAAATTAAATTAAAAATGAGTGAAGAAAAGGAGATTGAAAATGGAAAAAAAATTTGAAATGGAAAATGGAGTTATGACATCACCTAGATGATGTCATAAATGTGAAATAAAAATTGTCCACCAATTGGACTTCAACAAATACACTTAAGAAGACTTAAAGAGGGATAAGAAAAGGAAAAAAAAAAGTCATCTTCCACCTTGGGCAACCGAACCATATAGAGAGAGAGAGAGAGAGAGAGAGAGAGGAAAGAAAACCTCCATGGAAGCTTTGATCAAGCTTGAGTTCACCCACTAAATTACCCCAAAACCCTAGCTTCCCTTTACAAAAATTTATCCTTACACCTAAAACAAGTCTTGGGCAGCAAAAAGAAAGAGAAAAAGAGGAGTTCTCAAGCTTTTGGAATTAGCTAAATCAAGGTTAGTGCCAATTAATCTTAATTACTTTGTATATACATCATGGAGAACATGAATTGAGTGTGAAATTAAGCTAATTTAAATAAATTTTGCATGGTTGAATGTCACCAAATTTCGGCAGCCTTAGGGTACATTAGGGTTTTTTTTTTTTTTTTTAATTTGAATGAATTATAGTTGTACATGGCTGCCATTGAACATGAACATGATGCCTTAACTCATAGATTGCATGTATATGAAGTTAGGGTTTGAGGGAAAACTTGGGATTTTGTTCATGTGTTGGTGAATGGAAGTTCTAATGGTCAATTAGTAACCATTTGGCTGAGTATAATGAGGAATTGAAGAGAATGGTAGCTTGGGATTTGAGGTTGGGTGTACTGCCTTGAGTGCCCTGCAGATCTGGATGTGAGTCCAGTATGTTTGGGTAGCTATAACCTTAGTTGTGTAGGTTAAATTAGTGCAAGGTTAACTAGACATGAAATTATACACATAATGGCACAACTTTGATGAAGGAACTCTGTTTAGAAACTAAACTTAGGATGCTCTAAAAATTGACCAAATCCGGGTAGCACTAATTCTGCCTGGGCAAAATGACCAAATGAACAGTATTCATTCATTTGGTCATAACTCAATGTAGAAAGGTTCAATTGACCTAAAATTTATATCAATGGAAAGCTGAGGCAATTTAGAACAACTTTTATGTAGAACACAAACTCAAATTCTGGACTTAACTAAATGAAATTGCTAGCCAAAATTGGACTACCAAATCTGACAGAACCAAAAATTGCCTGTAAATTCTGGGTAAAGGCAATCCAACCAGTTATGGTGCAATAGCCATAACTTAAGTTAGAAAACTCCAAATGGGGTGATTCAAAAAGTAAAATGTAACTAAACACAATAAAGAACAACTTTGATTAAGAATACATGGTCAAATTCTCACTGTAGAATGGCCTAATGGAACAGTGAACTCTAATACCCAAAATCGAAATTTTGATTTATTCTCCATTGGTTAGAAGTATGGATCGCAACTAATGCCAACACTTTTGAGAACCAAAATATGATAAATTTATGTGATTAGGACTCATGTAGCTATTATGCATCGGAAAGTCAATAATTTGACCTAAATAGTAAAATGAATAGTAACCTTACATGTAAAACATGAAAATTTAATCAATAACTTTGTACTGTACTCTAGTACACCGAGTAAGATTGGTTTGGATAGGTTGGCATGCCAATAGGGTTCAGTTAGCAGTACTGCATATAACATTATACCATTTTGTGATTTTATGGCTTTTAGCCATTCGATATCGATGATACTTGGCCTTGTGCCCAATGTTTATTACAGCTTATTAGTTGTTTTGTTGCACACCGGGAGACACATTATGACCGATGGTGTGACAGCCCAAGGTACTTGGTACCCAGTGCCAGTTTACCCGTTTATCCAGTCCAGTTATCCAGTATAGGTTACTTGGGCAATCAAAAATGGAAGTTGATAAATTTAATGAAATAATAGATATAACAAGTATCAAATAAATAATACTACAAATAATTACCAATAATTTGTTTGTATGAGAAATTAACCCATACACTGCATATTTATTTTCTTTTAGTTCTTTTTATTTTATTATTGGCACTACTAAGCATCATTGTTTAGCGCGTTGCTTTTTGCCATGCGTAGGTTCTGGAGAGACTGACAGAGAGCCCAGTAGACCACAGACTGGGTGAGGCCGTCCACAGTTCTACATAGTGTCCGTGTCACCTCACAGACTTCAGTGCATTGGTAGGACACTAGGTCCCATTTTGGTATTTTGTATTGTTTGTATTTTGTAATTAAACCTTTATTTTATCATGTATAGTTAAAACTCATGTAATATATTTTGGTACTAATACAAATATTTGTAATTTGTGTTTATAAATGAAAATTTAGTATTTATTTTTGATTTGTACATAATTAACATGTGAAATGAATGAATGTCAAATAGAAGAAGTTTTGAGAAATATTAAGATTATATTGAAATAATGAAGTTTGAGAATGATGGGAAATATATTAGAAGTGTTTTTCACAGGTTCCGAAAAACTGTTTTATCCATTTTTAGCCAGATCTGCAGATTTTCTATAAAATTTTCGGAACCTCAAATGAATTTATAATTTCAATGAATGACTTAAATGAGTCAAATTTCATAAATTGCATTTCATCACCATAAAGAAATACATTAAGGAAGGTTAAAAGTAATTTAGATAAAATATGGTATTCCGGTACACTGTGTGACATATCTTACTCGGCTACAATCAGACCGGTAAGGGTGTCACATTTATCATCTAATTATATTTTAAAATTATTAGGAGAATAAAGGTAAAATGAAAAAATATGAAAAAAAATTAATGGAGTGTCATTTATCACTTTTTGGTAAAATTTATTTTGAGACTAGCTTTATTATATTATATTATTATATATGCATAGATAGATTAGTTATACAAATTAAATAAGCAAACTTAAAAAAATAAACAAAAACATTCTTCAATAACATGATTTGTTTAGTAAATTATGCATGTTGCTCCCTTTGGATTTATGATCCAGTACAAAATATGCAAGTTTGCAAAAGTTTGATAACAAGAGCTGATTTAGAAGAGTCTGTCTCCATAGTTGAGTCTCAATTGAACAAATGAAACAGAAAAAAAGAACTGACCTAGAAATCCAGGATTTCTATATTAATAAAAGAACTTGGAAAAAAAAAAATTCCTCACAGCTGATCACGTTTCAGCTGCCACAATTTAAGCTGAAATTAATACAAATTTGTCAAGAACGAGAGTCGCTGCAGCCTGCAAGCATTCACCTATTTATTTACAAATGGATGTTCTAAAAGCTCAGCAGCAGTGGGACGATCCTTTGGATTAACTTGTAGGCATTGCTGGATAAAGTCTCGCGAATCATCTGACAGAGAATCAGGAAGAGAAGGTCGGTGGCCTTTTCCAATCCGATAAATTAATTGACCTTTTTCCAAACCCAAATCAGAGTATGGAGGTTTTCCGGTTAACATCTCCAATACAGTGCACCCAACGCTCCATATATCAGCTTGAAACCCATACCCTCCTGCTATCTTGCTATTAAAAAACTCAGGAGCCATCCAGCATGCAGTCCCTTTACAGGACTTAATGATTGCATTGAAGTTGGTTACTTTTGCTAATCCAAAATCTGCAATTTTCACACATCCATTTTCATCCACCAATACATTGGCACATTTGATGTCCCTGTAAACAACATTTCGCTCATGGAGATAATTCAAGCCTTTCAATATCTGTTTCGTGTACACAGACACATGGGAATCCTGCAGCGGAAATTCTTTATAAACCTTTTCAAGGAGCCCTTACTTACAAGCTCGAGGAAAACATAGAGCTTGATTCATCCTTACTTGTGCCAAAGTATTTAACTATATTTGGATGGGTGAGCTGACATAATAAATCAACCTCTTTCTCAAGTAGGTCAATAATCCCTCCATCTGGCAATAGAAGTTCCTCACAGCAAAGAAGAATCCATCAGCCGCAAATCCTTCATAGACTGATCCAAATGACCCGCTCCCCAGTCGCACACCCCTCCGCCAATTTGTAATTTTGCGACCCTGTCTTCTTACCTGCCAAGTAAAATTGCTTCTATGAGTTGGTTTTAGAAAATTCACAGCATGTATGCATTTTACTAGGAAAGTGAACTAGTAATTATGGTTCAAGGCCAATGAGCTTTAGCTTAATAGTTTTAGAGTAATCTCCACAATTGTGAAGTCTAAGTTCAATCACCGATTGAATTCAAATAAACTAAAAGGAAAAATCATGCTTCAGAAATTATGGACTTCCTATTCCGCATACCTTTGGAACCGATGCATCAAGGTATCACTTTTATTGCAGTCATTGTTCAAAAATTTTCTCTTGTTGAGTTGTGAAGTCCCACTAATTGTGCATCCGCATAGTGACTCATTAAAGTCTTTAAGACCCGTCCGTTAAAAGAGAACAACTGGTCGATTGATGTACCAAAAACATTATCAAATCCTTTTCTGAAAAATAATAGCTGATTAGAAATAGATTTGACAAAGCGATGTTGAATTAGACGATCAACATAAGACTCCTGCTACGTTTGCTATTCACGTGGCTTAGTTCTGTGCTCCATTGGCGCCCCAATTCAGCTTCAGCGAATTCTAGAACTTCAGAGTCAATGAGCTCAGCATCTATGACCTTGTTGCACCAACTATATAAGTAAGGATCTACCTCTTTTACATCTTCTAGTGAAATTTTCCTTCTTCCAGCCAGTTGCAAAAGAAACAAATGGGCTAAGGCAACACCCACTTGTACTTCAGACATCAAAGCTAATGCAACCAACTTCCCAACAAATTCCAAGCAATCGAAGTGGAAGGGTTCGAGCTCAATTGCTGTGTATTTAAATAAAAAATAAATAAATACTACGTACATACGCTATTCTTGATGTCATGAACCGGGATACTAATATATATACATAGTGATCATAGCTCAAACCAACTTTTGAAATCAAATTGCTTGCAAGTTCCAGATTTAATGTTTGAATCATAATCCAAAATTATATAACAAAGCATTACAACAGATTAGTGAATTGATTATGTCAAGATTGAGAAGGTAGAAACAAACAGTAACAAATAAATATCAGTTAAGTAATCAAAAGCAGTGCAAGCGTACCATGATTAGGATAAAACCTATTCGGAGCATTTGGGCACGCTAGGGAAAAGGTTTTTGTGGATTGAATATAGCTCCACATAACTTGCATAACCAATGCTGCAGTACTCCAGGATCTGTAACTTGCTGATTTTTGAATTGCATATACAGATTCTTGCTCAGATTTTTAGACCAAACAATGAGCATCTCATATAATTTTGCATCATGTATTTTAGGAAATTGCCATGCCTGCATTTAATTAGGAAAGTGAATTAGTAATCATGCTTCAAAACCGATGAGCTCTAATTCAGTGCTATTAAATCATCTTTATGACTATAAAGTTTTAAGTTCAAGCTCCAATCCAAGTCAAATTAAAATCATGATTCAAAAATTATGCACTTCATATTCCAAACACCTTTGGGAACCGAGACATCAGGGGATTACTTTTATTGTCGAGCTGTAAAGTTGTAGTAATTACGTATCCGCACAGCGACTCATTAAGGTCTTCAAGCTCCAGTCCTTTAACAGACAACAACTTGCCGATTGATGTACCAAAAACACTATCAAATCCTTGTATGAAAAATGATACTTGCTCAGAGATAGATGCGACAAAACGGTGTTGAATTAGATGATCAACATAAGCCTCCCTGCTACTTTTGCTATTCACATAGCTCAGTTCTGTCCTCCATTGGCACCCCAACAAAGCTTCAGGGAATTCTAGAACTTCAGAGTCAATGAACTCACCATCTATGATCTCCTTGCACCAACTATGCAAGGAGGGATCTAGATCCCTTACATCTTCTAGTGAAATTTTCCTCCTTCCGGCCAGTTGCATAAGAAACACATGGGCAAAGGCAACACCAATTTGTATTTCAGACATTAAAGCTATCGCAACCAACTTCCCAACGAATTTAAAGCACTCGAGGTCTAAGGCTTTGGGCTCAATTGCTGCGTATGTAAAAAAATAAATAAATAAATACTACATACATTCCCAATTTATGGCTCTTTAATATATACACACACACACTTCTTGATGTTGTGAACCAAGATACTATATATACACAATGATCATAGCACATACCAACTTCTAAAATCAAATTGTTTGCAAGTTACAGAATTAATGTTTGAATCATATTCTGAAATTATATACAAAATATTGCAAGAGATTAGTAAATTTATTATGTCAAGACTTGAGAGGGAAGCAACAAACATTGACTTGTTAATGTCAATCAAATAATTTAGGAAGTGAAAGCTTACCAGGATTAGGATAGAACCTCTTAGGATCATTTGGGCACGCCAGAAAAAGGGACTTTTGAGGATTGAATATAGCTCCACATAACTGGCGTAACCAATACTGTTGTACTTCACGATTTGTAATTTGCTGATTTTTGAATGCCATATACAGATTGGCGTCCAGTTTTTCAGACCAAACGAGCATCTCATATAACTCCACATCATGTATTCTTTTCACAGTCATCATCATCATGGCTAAATGCATCCTAGATTTACTATCCATCACATCCTTTCGCTCGAGTAGCCACAAGTGATCATTGGTTCTATCAGTGCTTTTAGCTATTAGTTCTAACAGTGAAAGCCTTTTGTTTCTTAATACATTCCAAAAGCGTTCTTCACTACTCTTGCAGAGTTTAGATATCACATGCAATGCCTTCAGAATGGTAAGATATTGAGAATATCCACAATATGCAGATTCCATGTACGAGAAATGTTCAAAATTAGCAAGGTACGCTTCCGTCTTTGAAAGCAAGTCAGAAAATGTACGTTCAAAACGCAGATAGTATTGTAAAGCGGAATCCACTCGCAAATGAATGGTATTACATAAAACGAGTGAAAATGCCTTAAAGTCACGAACATATTGGATGCCTGAGGATGGAGTGGCCCTGCGATCCAAATCTCTAGACAAGCTTTCTGCCAATTCTCTAAAAATGATAAGAATACTTGTTATTGGGTCTTCAAGATACTCGAAATTGATTTTATAATTACCTTTTTCAAACAACTCTGTTAGATGAGTGCGGCATAAGAGATACAGGTGGCTACCATCACCATGATACGACCCAAGATCGACGCATAATCGTGTAAGTATAGATGCACATTTATCAAGCCAACCTTTTGCTAACATCATCTTCAATAATGAATCCAAGAAAAATCTGATTACCGCATCACCAATCTCTTCGATATTTTCATAAAGCGTAACAAAAGACCTAGGGAGAGTAACTAGAAGAAACATCGTCTGCTGCCTCAAAATGGAGAAAAGGTCTCTTATTTTGTTGCTTATGCATCCATAATCAAAGGCGACCGATTTCCTCTGGCACATAGCACGTATCTGCGAAACCAAATTTAAAGCCTCAGAAGAATTCTGGCGAGTTACACCATCCTTTCGAAGCACTACCTGGAGACGAGCATAGTTTTTAATTGAGCACTCCTTAAGTGTCTGGCACCACTCTAGCCTCTTCCCAAAGCAATATATTTTCTGTAGGGTAAGCGGAATTCCGAAAACCTCTCGAATTTGGTAATGGACAGATTTTATGGTATCATTAGAATTTGCTGAAATCCACCTGGATGGACCACCGTCCATCATCACGACGACGAAGATGCTGATAGGTTTGGAATCAGCTTCTGCCATCCGCTGTGGATCAAAGGAATGGTGATACCAATTCTTTGATCGGCTTTCAGAGGAGTAGAGAGAATGGCCTTAGCTAGGAAGGAAGCTTTATGTTCTGTATACTGAATCAGTCAAAGTCAATACCCTTCAATATTCCGTTTCTTTCTTTTACAACTTAAAAGTCAATCTCTATGTTTTTTTTTTTTTTTTAAATAATAAAAAGCAAGTCTACAAGCAACTTTAATTAAATTTTGATAAACATAATTAATATATTTTTATTAATTTCCTTCTGAAAATATATATTAAATTTAAGATAGTATGTAAATTTGATAGAACTATCAATATTAACGTTAATATGTAAGTTTAAAATTGATAAATTAAAAAAAAATGCATAATTCATTTTTTTCCCTTAGGTCTTATATATTTGAAAATTTGTAATTAAAAAAAAAGTAAATGTAAAACAAAATTGATCGAAGAATTATTATGTATTCTTAAAATATTTGTTTTTTTTTTATATATATAAAATCATCAGTTCAATTCTTTATAAACATGAAAAAATAAAAATTGATCTCTATAAAAATATAAAACCATATTCATTAGTTTCAAATGTGCCATGTACGTTGATGCCAAGAATATTATTTAATAAATAAGAAATAGATAGACCTTGCCAATCATCTATTCCTTATTTATTAAATAAAATTCATTATTTTCAAATGTGGTCGTCTTTTATGCTGTGGTTTGAATCGACGATGGGGAAAAGTAGAAGAAATTGCTTAAAGTTATGTGGTTAAATATAAGATATTTAATTATAAATTATTTTAAAGTAAAATAATTAATAATTATTAAAGTAAATTTTTTTTTTTTAAAATAAAATTTGACAATTCACTAATCAAAATAATAAAATGAGCATCATATAATATTCTTACAAGAGGAAAAAAATACAAATATAAATAATTAAAATATTATATTTAGATAGAATATAATACTTCTGAATAGGAAATATCTTTTTTGATTTTGGATCAACCGAAAAATCTTCTATATTGTCCCTTATGGGAACTTGTTACCTCTGTGACCCTACAGAAGATATTAAACTATAAATGTCAACGCAGTAATATACTTCACTATGAATAAAAATGGCAACAAATAGGGTATCCATAAAAATCACCATACCCGAATCCAAATTCGATTAATATTATCAAAATCCGAACCCATCCCAAACTCAATTATTATTATTCGAAAAATACTTGAACCCGTTTAATTTCATATATTTAAGTAATAATCTTTATAAAATATTATTTGTATTAATAATTTATATTTTAAAATTTTAATAATTTCATAAAATTTTCAAATTTATTTTATATAAAATAAAATATATAAAAATTTATAAATATTACTAAAAAAACATATATTTTATATTTAATTAAATATTTATATAAACGGGTTCGGGTAATGGATACCTAACATATAAAATTCGAACCCGACCCGAACCCGTCACGAGTATTAAATTTTAAACCCGAACCCATTTTAAACCCGATTATATACTATCTAAACCTATTCTATTAGGATTCGATTGAATTGGGTACCCACAAAAATCCGACTCGTTGCCATAGCTAACTATTAAGCTCCATTAATAAAAAATTATTATCCATATTTGAATCTCTAAAAAAAAATAAAAAAATCAATAATTCACATTATATTTCAAATTGCAAAATAAAAAAAATCCTGCTAAAGAAGGAAAACAAATCTCTAATAATAAGAAGAAAATAAGATATTGATAATAAGGAGAAATATGACTCAAATATTAGAAAGAGAATATCAGATCTATTATTAAAGGATACAAATTTGAAGAGAGAAAATCAAATCTATTCAAAATGGATACGGATTTAAGAGTTTATTAAAAAAAAAATGAAAGAAAAATCAATCTAAAATAGCTACCAATAAAAAAATACCGATAATCCTAAAAAAATCTGAAAGAGAAAATAAAAATAGAGAGAAGAGTAGGTACAACCATTATATTAAAGTCAAATCCCTTTTATATAATGATATTATAAATGAGTCAAATCTTAGCTACCTCTTAATAGGTTTGAAAATTGACTATAGTTTCTAATGTCATCAGTGTTAATAAAATAAATCATGTTCTGAAAATTTAATAATATTCAATAAAATGAATACTTAATACTAATTATACTTCTAGTGTTAAAATATAATGCAAGTTTTTATTCCCTTTCTAATTTTAGGATGAAAACTTAATACTAATTAAAATTAATAATAATTACAAACTAGTATAAGGTAAAAAAAAAAATCTTAAAATTTATTACATTTTCTTATATACTTAGATCATTTCTTTTTTGTGATACTAAAATATATACAAATTTAGTTTTAACTTTGATTTTTCAATTCGATTTAAATTTTGATAAGAAATTAAAAGTAAATTAAAATTTTATTTATTTCCTTAAAAATATTTTTTTTATATTTTTAATATTTTAAATATTTTAAAAAATAAATTAACAAAAAAAATTTACAAGGGTTTTCAATAGGTTGAAATTGTCAATATCTAAGCTATTTCAATGAGTATGACAAATTGAAAGTAGGGGTGAGCATTCGATTCAAATTGAATCGAATTGAATTAAACCACTCTATTTCAATTTAATTCAGTTTAAATTGATCGATTTCAAATTTTATATATTTTTTAATTTAGACTTAATTTTTAAGTTATTTAATCTAATTTTGATATTAATTTGAACTTAATAGCGATTAATCAATAAAATTAAATAATTTATATATAAAAAATTACATATAATTCATAAATTTCTCATAAAAATAAATTAATTCAAAAATTAATAAAATTATTTAATTTGATTTGATTCAATTATTTTTTCTCTCTAAAATTGAACTTAACTTAAATAATTAAAAATATTAAAATATAAAATCAAATCAAATTGAATTAAATTATTTTAAAAATTAAATTAAATTACTAAACTAAAACAATTCAATTCGATTTAGACTATTGCCATTTCACCCAAAATGGGTTGTACTCGACTCTGAATATGTTTCCCTTTGACTCGGTCATACTCAAACGGAAAAAAGAAACCGGCGTGGTTTTCCAAGAGCATGTTCAAACGGAAAAATTTATTTGCCAAAAAAAAAAGGAAAAAATCTCTTTTATAATCATCTATTCAGACGGCATATTGGAAACTGATGAACATGATTTTATATATTTATGTTTTAAGTTAATAGTAATTTATTTTTGTCATCAATCTATAAATACATGTGTTTTATTTTTAAAGAAAAAATATATTTATTCGTTCAAATAAAACTTTTCAAAGAAAAATTTAAATAAAGTATGTTTGAGTTTGGACCTTAACTTATAAAATCAGTTATAATTACAATTTATAAATATTTAAAATTTTAAACAGTTACATGTAACTTTTCAGTTCACACACAAACATTTTATATATATATATATATATATATATATTAAATGAAGTTCATTAGTCTTATTAATATCAATTAATGTATGACTTTTTAGTTTTAATGCTTGACATAAAAATTAAATAAAATTAATATATATGAATCATAATTGCAAAGAATTGAATTATGATATAAAATAAGGTCACTGAATTATGATATAAAGATAAATAGGATAATAACAAGTAAAATAAAAAAATAATTAAAGAATATAATAGGGCATATAAAAAGCCACAGTCACGAGTATACATAATCATGAATGAGTACCAAGTAAAATAGCTATAAAAAATATAATTCTATTAATTTTAATAGCCAAAAAAATTCTATAAAAATATAAAGTCACTATAAACCTCTATCATTATATCTAAGTTAAAAAAAAAAAGCACCTGGAGATGGTCAATAAGAGTTTCATAAATATTTGCAAGGTAAGATTTTTTTTTTCATATTTTTAATATTTTTTGAATTTAAATATTACATTTTTATTATTTATTCCATTAATAATTTTTTAAAAAATAAAAAATATCTACATCAACGCATGGGTAAGTGTTTAGTTTAAAAAATTGCAGAATTGGTCAAGGACTGCTTTAAAAAAAAAAAAAGAAAAAAAAAAGAAAAAGTAAATGTAAGCAGAATTGGTCAAGGACTGCTTTAAAACTTTCTATCACCCCAAAAGAGTTCATCAAATTGCAACTTTACAACGTACCTACTCCCATAACATGATCTCCTTCCACTGGCATTCTTTGGTAACAAGTAAAGCATCCCCTTCTGTGCATTTTTTAATTTATTAGTTTTCTTTATTAAGAATCACTTCTCACTCTAGAAGAGATAGTGGAGTATTTTACACTGGGTTGCCCTTTACCATCTATTTAGATGGCATATTTGAAACTAAAGAATATGGTTTTATATTTGTGTTTTAAGTAAAAATTTATATTTTTTAATGAAATATAAATTTATGGACACGGAAATAAACAGAGCAGATACATAAATGGGAGAGAAAACTCAATAATATATATGCACCAACATACCTGCATATGTGATTCATGAAGCCAATCCACGCGCATAAGCTTATCAGCAGTGTTAAGTGTGTCATTATTTTTCAGTAATTTGCCTGATATCAATCACCTAAAACACCTACCAACAGTAATATGGACATTACTGATGGTTAAGCAGCAGAAGCTGAACACCAGCCGTATAAAATAAACCAATACATCTATGAATAATTTTTGCCCACAATTTTCAATCATAAAAAAATTGTCATCCTCATAAGCCCAACTACAAAAAAATTTATCTTATCATAAATTACAATTGTGAAGCATAGACATACGGAAACTCCAGTTAGACAAGTAGATCACATTAGGTTAGAGGATAGAAAGAAAAAAAAGAGTAGACTTAAATTGACTTGAAGGAGAGTAGTACAACATGACCTAGAAGCATTATATATTTCTGAGGATTTAACCCAAAATCTTTTAGAGTGGATAAAGCGAATCCATATAGCCGACTCCAAATTTTTTGGGATAAAGGCTTAGTTGAGTTGAGTTGTATCATAAATTACAATTACAAAAAACTAGTTCAAGAAGTTTCCAGATAATGAAAGCAAGGATATTCAATCAATTCACGTTCTGTAGAGTTAATTTTGAAGACACTCCTCTTGTTTTTGTTCTTGCAACTTGAGCTATCTTTTACTTCTTTGCTAGGTTTTATTCACTTAGCATGTGATGCATAAATTGAGTGACTGGGGAAATCTGTTAGCTGGGTCTTAATTTGTGTTGCATGCCAAGTTTCTCCTGATTTCTCATTTTAATTTAATAAGATTGTCTGGCTTATGAAAATTAAAAATAAAAAAAAGGCTTTATGATTTTCTCCTTTTTCTTTTTCATGGAAAACTCATATTCTCTTAAGAATTCTTCGCTTTAGTAGTTTTGGGAAATAGGTAAAGCTAAGTGGTATTGAGTTGTCTTATAAAATCAAATTGCTTGCAAGTTCCAGATTTTATTTTTGAATCATAATCCAAATTTATATACAAAGCATTACGACAGATTAGCGAATTGATTTTGTCAAGATTAAGAAGAAAGAAAGAAGCAGTAACAAAAAAATGTCAGTTAAGCAATCAAAAGCAGTGCAAGCGTACCATGATTAGGATAAAACCTATTAGGATCATTTGGGCACGCTAGGAAAAGGGGGTTTTGTGGATTGAATATAGCTCCACATAACTTGCATAACCAATGCTGCAGTACTCCAGGATCTGTAACTTGCTGATTTTTGAATCGCATACACAGATTCTTGTTTAGATATTTAGACCAATCAATGAGCATCTCATACAATTTTGCATCATGCACTTTAGGAAATTTCCATTCCTGCATTTAATTAGGAAAGTGAATTAGTAATCATGCTTTAAAACCGATGAGCTCTGATTCAGTGCTATTAAATCATATTTACGACTATAAAGTTTTAAGCTCAAGCTCCAATCCAAGTCAAATATTAAAAAATTATACACTTCATATTCCAAGTACCTTTGGGAACCGAGACATCAGAGGATTACTTTTATTGTCGAGCTGTAAAGTTGTAGTAATTACATATCTGCACAACGACTCATTAAGGTCTTCAAGCTCCAGTCCTTTAACAGACAACAACTCGCCGATTGATGTACCAAAAACACTATCAAATCCTCGTTTGAAAAATGATACTTGCTTAGAGATAGATTCGACAAAACGATGTTCAATTAGACGATCAACATAAGCCTCCCTGCTACTTTTGCTATTCACATAGCTCAGTTCTGTGCTCCATTGGCACCCCAACAAAGCTTCAGGGAATTCTAGAACTTCAGAGTCAATGAACTCACCATCTATGATCTCCTTGCACCAACTATGTAAGGAAGGATCCACATCCTTTACATCTTCTAGTGAAATTTTCCTTCCCGCCAGTCGCATAAGAAACACATGGGCAAAGGCAACACCAATTTGTACTTCAGACATTAAAGCTAAAGCAACCAACTTCCCAAGGAATTTAAAGCACTCGAGGTCTAAGGGTTTGGGCTCAATTGCTGCATATGTAAAAAATAAATAAATAAATACTACATACATTCACAATTTATGGCTATTTAATATATATATATATATATATATATATATATATACAATTCTTGATGTTCTGAACCAAGATACTATATATATACACAATGAACATAGCACAAACCAACTTTTAAAATCAAATTGTTTGCAAGTTACAGAATTAATGTTTGAACCATATTATTCTGAAATTATATACAAAGCATTGCAAGAGATTAGTAAATTTATTATGTCAAGACTTGAAAGGGAAGCAACAAACATTGACTTGTAAATGTCAGTCAAATAATTTAGGCAGTGAAAGCTTACCAGGATTAGGATAGAACCTCTTAGGATCATTTGGGCACGCCAGAAAAAGGGACTTTTGAGGATTGAATATAGCTCCACATAACTGGCGTAACCATGACTGTTGTACTCCACGATTTGTAATTTGCTGATTTTTGAATGCCATATAAAGATTAGCGTCCAGTTTTTCAGACCAAACGAGCATCTCATGTAACTCCACATCATGTATTCTTATCTCAGTCATCATCATCATGGCTAAATGCATGCTAGATTTACCATCCGTCACATCCTTGCGCTCGAGTAGCCACAAGTGATCATTGGTTCTATCAGTGCCTTCAGCTATTAGTTTTACCAGTGAACGCCTTTTGTTTCTTAATACATTCCAAAGGCGCTCTTCAGCACTCTTGTGAAATTTAGACATGCCATGTAATGCCTTCAGAATGGTAAGATATTGAGAATATCCAGAATAAACAGATTCCATATACAAGAAATCTTCAAAATTAGCAAGGTACGCTTCCATCTTTGAAAGCAAGTCAGAAAATATATGTTTAAAAAACAGATCATCATCATACCACCGAAAATGGTCGCATAATCGAAGAAGTATAGATGCACATTTATGAAGCCAACCTTTTGCTAACACCATCTTCAATAATGAATCCAAGAAAAATCTGATTACAGCATCACCAATCTCTTCGTTATTTTTATAAAGCGTAACAAAAGACCAAGGAAGAGTATCTAGAAGAAACACCGTCTGCTGCCTCAAAATGGAGAAAAGGTCTCTTATTTTGTTGCTTATGCATCCATGATCAAAGGCGACCGATTTCCTTTGGCACATAGCATGTATTTGTGAAACCAAATTTAAAGCCTCAGAAGAATTCTGGCGAGTTACACCATCCTTTCGGAGCACTAGCTGGAGATGACCATTGTTTTTAATTGAGCACTCCTTAAGCATCTGGTGCCACTCTAGCCTCTTCCCAAAGTAATATAGTTTCTGTAGGGTAAGCAGAATTCCAAAAACCTCTCGAATTTGGCAATGGACAGATTTTGTGGTATCATTAGAATTTGCTAGAATCCATCTGCATAGATGACCGTCCATCTTCTCTTAGACGAAGAATCGGATGGAATTGGAATCAGCTTCCGCCATCTGCTGTGGATCAAAGGAATGGAAGATGGAATAACCAAACAACATAATTTTACATATTTTTGTTTTAAGTTAAGGGGTGTTCATCCAAATAAAACTTTCAAAAGAAAGATTTAAATAAAGTATGTTCAACCAAAGGATATTAAAGCTTAATAAATGTATGACATTAATTTATAAAAATTAGCTATAATTAAAGCTTATAAATACTTAAACTTTTGAGCAATTTTGCAGTTCACACACGCACACGCGCGCGCGCGCTCGCGCGCACACACACACACACACACACACACACACACACATATATATATATATATATATATATATATATATATATATATATATATATATATATATATATACATTTATTAATATCTCAAATAAATGTATGACATTTTAGTTTTAAATGCTTCATATAAAAATTAATATATATGAATTATAATTGCAAAAAATTGAATTACGATGTAAAATAAAGTCACAACATAAAACTGAATTATAATATAAAGATAAATAGAATAATAACAAGTAAAATAAAAAATAATTAATAAATATAATAGGGGCATATAAAAAGCCACAGTAATAAGTATATAATCGTGAATGAGTACCAAGTAAAATAGCTATAGAAAATATAATTTTATTAATTTTAATAGCAAAAAAAATCATATAAAAATTTAAAACCATTATAAACCTCTATCATTAAATCTAAGTTATACAAAAAAAAGCATGTGGAGATGGTCAAGAAGAGTTTCATAAATATTTGCAAGGTAAAATTTTTTTTTTAATATTTTTTGAATTTAAATACCATATTTTTATTATTTATTCTATTAATAATTTTTTTTTAAAAAAATCTGCATTAACGCATGGGTAAGTGTTTAGTTTAAAAAATTCCCACAATTATTATTTTTTTTTTTAAAAAGAAAAGGCAAATGCAAAAATAGAATTGCTCAAGGACTGCTTTAAAACTTTCTTATCACCCCAAAAAAGTTTATCAAATTGCAACTTTACAACATACCTACTCCCATAACATGACCTCTTTCCACTAGCATTCTTTGATAACAAGTAAAGCATCCCCTCCTTTGCATTTTTCATTTTATTAGTTACCTTTATTAAGAATCATTTCATACTCTAGAAGAGAGTGGAGCATCTTCTATTTTACACTGGATTACCCTTTACAATCTATTTAGATGGCATAAATGGGAGAGAAAACTCAATAATATATATGCACCAACACATCTGCATATCTGATTCAGGAAGTTAATCCACGCATATAAGCCTATCAGCAGTGTTAAGTGTGTCATTATTTTTCAGTACTTTGGCTTATGTCAATCATATAAAACACATACCAACAGCAATATGGACATGACTGATGGTTAAGCAGCAGAAGCTGAACACCAGCCATATAAAATAAACCAAAACATCTATGAATAATTTTTGCCCACAATTTCCAATCATAAAAAATTGTCATCCCTACAAGTCCAACTTCAAAAAATTTATCTTATCACAAATTACAATCACAAAAATCTAGTTCAAGAAGTTTCAAGATGATGAAAGCAGAGATATTCAATCAATTCACGTTCTGCAGAGTTAATTTTGAAGACACTCTTCTTGTTTTTGTTCTTGCAACTTGAGCTATCTTTTACTTCTTTGCCAGGTTTTATTCCACTTACCATGTGATGCATAAATTGAGTGTATGGGGAAATCTATTAGCTAGGTCTTGATTTGTGTTGCATGCTAAGTTTTTCCAGATTTCTCATTTTAATTTAATAAAGTTGTCTAATTTATTAAAAAAAAAAAGGCTTTGTGATTTTCTCTTTTTTCTTTTTTATGGAAAACTCAGATTCTCTTAAGAATTCTTCGCTTTAGTAGCTTAGGAAATAGGTAAAACTAAGTAGTATTGAGTTAGTCTTATTTTAAGACAAAAATTTAAATTGAAAACTATTTTGACATTCTAATTAAACAGTCATAGTAATAATAAAGGAAACAATAATAATAGTAATATAAATTTATTTTAATTGCTCGAGCAATTCTACAAAATATTTTTATAAAAAATTCAAATCCTAATATATGGAAATAGAATAAAAAAAAAACCAAAAATTGAAATAACTTGTAATAAAAGATCATTTTAATTTAATTGATTTACTACATTTATGATGACAGATCATTAAGAAAAATTAAAGAGAATAAGAAATAAATTATACATAAATATATATATAAATTATGTATATATAATTAATTAATTAATTAATTATATTGAAATTATATAATATATGTAAAAGATATTGAAAAATATATCCGTAAAACTAGTTTTAGTTGTGATTTTTCAATTCAGTACAGATTAAATGTGGTTCTTGATTCAAATATTGATTACGAATGAAAATAGCAAAATAGGTGTGGTTATAGTTTACTTCCTACAGTGTCGATTATATTTTAATTTTGATTATTTTCAATTCAGTTCAGAAAATAGAAACCATACACACTCTTAATTTCAACTTACTAATTGAAAATTCAACTAAATAGATGATAGTTGAAAGTTTTATTTTACAAACAATAAAGAGGTTAAAGATTTAAATTCTAATAATTTTTTATTTAATAAAATGAAAATTGAAGCAAAATATTCAATTAGAACAAAATTAAAGTAGAACATACAATTAGGACAAAAATTGAAGCAAAACATTCAAAGTATATTGGACAAAGAATAATAATACCAAATCTTTGATCGACTCTTAGAGGAGCACAGAGTCTGCACAGCTTTTCTTCAAAAAGCAAGTCTGCACAGCTTTTCTTCAAAGTTCATCATATTGCAACTATATGATTTTTTTTTTCCAAGCAACTTTATGACCTTTTCCACAAGCATTTTGGCATATGACCTTTATTGTAATTAATCATCAAAATATATTCATTTGTATCAATAATCATTGCATCGGATTGATCTTCTTGGCTTACTAAGTACTAATGAGTAATGACTAGGGCGATGGAAAATCTATTAATTGCAACTTAGCTACATTTCATATGGTGACATAATTGCTCTACCTCTGAGGAGTTTCTGGTTCACGACGAAGAATCTTCAATAAAAGTAACATAATTATATGCACAGACTGTTAAATTCGGAAAGAGTGTTAGTCAAATTATAATTAATTCATTTTAATTTGAGCTCATATAAGTGATTAGATTGCTTTACACATCAAAATGACTAGTCAAGTCAATGTTGCAATCTAACCACTTATATTTACACTTTTATGTTTATATTTTTCCGATGTGGGATTTATAATCCCAACACTCCCCCCTCAAGTGTAACCATATGGTTGTCACTTGATAATTAGTTTATATTTTTAACCCAATACGGGCCCAATTATACAGTCTTATGGGCGGCTGAAACCCACAACCCAGTCCGGGCTCTGATACCAAGTGAAAACGTAAGAGAAAATAGAAATTGTGAGAAAATGCGGATTAAGATCATTAGTTACTACATGATGCACCTCCTTTTGCTTCTCAATACTCAAAATCATTGAATATGCCTTATTCACATTAGGAAGGGAATCCATAATCAGTATTTGATTTCAACTATGATTATATCCCTCATTTAACCCCCATTAAAAATTGCATCAGTTTATCTGCCTCATCAATGTCACTCATTTTTTGTAGTACCACAATTACAAGAGGGTAAAGCTTTCAAACAGTTCAACTCATCCCATAATTTCTTAAGCTTTGTAAAATATGCCACAATAGATAAGTTTGATTGGTTTAGGGTACTTATCTCTCTCTTGAGCAGGTAGAGTAATGGACCATTACTTTCCCCAAACCGTTGCTTGATTTCATCCCACAACTCTTTAGCAGATTTCACATACAAGAAAGCTGCAACAAACTCTTTTGATAATGAATTCAGTAACTAGGACATCACCATGCTATCCACCCTTTGCCATTTTTCAAAATTGGTATATTCAAAATCTGGCATCTCATACTTGCCATTGATAAATCCAAGTTTGTCTTTGGCCCTCAAAGCAATAACCATGGATCTACTCCATGTTAGGTAGTTGGATCCAGTAAATGGCGTACTAACTAACACCATCCCTAGATGATTAGAGTTTTGCAAGCTGAACATTCCTTCTTCTGCCTTATTACTTGCATTGAGAACAGAATCATAAGCAATTTCTTCAGCCATTATAGTGACTTTTGCTAAGAGGCAATCAGGATTAGAGAGAAACTGAGCTAATAGATCTCAGATCTGAACAAAGAAAAAAGCAATTATGGTAACAATTTTTAAAAAAAATATATAAGAAGCGCATAGACAATCTAATTAAAGGAAAACTAATTACCATGCATCAGGTGCCTGGTAAATTGAAGTTGAAGTGCCAAAGCATGACTGGAGCATTTCAGTGTGTATCACTGCCGGATTAAGTGCAATAACTGCCATCCCGTCAGGCAACTCCTTTGCAACTGATCTGGTCAAACCCACAACAGCCCATTTAGATGCACAAGGAGCAACCTGTTAAAATATAATCAGATGAAAATCCAGAAAGTGAACTTGAAAGGAAGAACCAATATAAAGCAGAGAATAAACATTTAGCAAAAATCCTACTACCATAAATGTTGACGCTCCAGCAGCAGACATCACAAATAAAAACTAGCTTTCGCTGAATGAGCTAAATCCCAAATTTTTTAACTGATTTTACAATAATTTAAAAGGAAACATTAGATCATAGCTACAGAAAATCAATTTTGCGGAAATCCATTTCACCAGGGCAGCACCGGATCTTCCCCATCCAGAAGAGAAGTTAACAATAATTCCTTGCTTCTTGGGTAACATTAGAGGGATGAAGTGACGCAAAACATTAGCTATTCCTTTCACATTCGTATCAATTACAGCGTCAAACTCTTCCTCTAGAACTTCCCATATCTTGTTGTTTCTGTTAATGGTACCCGCATTGTTCACTGTTTAAAAAAATTAACAAAGGAATTTTTTTTTAAGCATAATATTGAAATTTAAAAAGAAAAGAGAAAATTTTGTATATGAAAATTCACCTATGATATCTGGAACATCCTTCTTTTCTATTACAGCTCTTGCCAGCTCTTCGACGCTACTATTAGACCTCTAACAATCGCCGGCCATTGAAATTAAACAATTAAAAACCAGAATAATGAAAGAAAGATAAAAAAAAATTGATCAAGAAAATGTAGAATGGGGGGAAATACCACGTCGGCGATGACGAGGAGGTGGTGGTTGTTATGATCGGAGGAGAGTTCAGATTGGAGGGAATTGAGCTTATCCTGAGCACGAGAGCAACCGATGATGGTGTGACCTCTCTTGGCTAGTTCTAGAGCTAAGGCTCTGCCTCGTCCTTTGCTCACTCCGGTTATCATTACCGTCTTACCGCCAGAGCTCGCAGCTGCAGCTCCAGCCGCGGCTCTGTTAACCGCCCCAAACGACGCCGTTTTCATCTCATCAGCAGCAGAGACAAACTGCTAAGGGTCTTTGGATGAAGTGAGAAAAGGATAAACAGTGGAAGGGTACGAAAGGGTAAGGAAGAGTAAGGGTAAGGAGAATTATAATAAAAAAAATTTTATATTTAGGAAAGAGTAAATTAATGGAAAAGTAAGGAGAAATGATATATATTTTTTATGTTTGAAAAGAAGTGAAGGAGAGGTAAAATTAAGGGGTGTAGAAATAGAAATATTCATAACTATACGCTCTCTCTTCTTATTCACTTTTACACCTCAATATAAAGTGTAAAAAAAATTGAGATTTGAGGGATAAAGAGGTAAGGCTTACCTTTACTTATTTTTATCTCTTATTAATTCACTTTTTTTCAAATAAAGATAAAATAATTAATTATACCTCGTTATTTTTATTTACCCCTCTCTCACCGGCGTTAAAACAGACCCTAAAGGGAAATGAAATGATTCAGATAGAAGGCTCTGTATTTGAAGTTTCAATGGTAAAGGCTTTTGCCGCTTTCCGGGCCATTGCCACATTGTGGTTTACATATCCTATGGCAGATTCTAGATGCACTGCCTGGTTCCTTGATATGGCTCACAAGTTAGTCATATTTATTTAGATTAATATTCATTTTAATTTATAAATTAAAAAATTATTTAAAATAAATTAAAAATTAAAAGTAAAATACATTTATAAATTATATATTTATTTTCAAAATATTTTTAATCAAGTAAAACACTATATTATTCTAACAATTTTAAAAAATATTAATATTATTTTTATTTTAATAATCATAATACTCAATAATAAGTCTATTTTAATTATATTTTTGACAAATTAAGTTTTTTAAGTACCTTTTAATTAAATATTTAAATTATTTAAAAGTTAATTTTAAATAATTTTATTAAATAATTATTTATTTATTTTTAAATTAAACTTATAAATTAAAAGTATATTTTAAGTTAAAAGTAAATAATCAAGTCAAAAAAAAAAAATTTCCTATTAAGTAGATATTTGACTTAGTTTATAAATTAGTTAAACATATTTATAAGTAGAAAATTATATATAGATTAGTATTTAATTTAATTTATAAGTTAAAAAAATTTACTTAAAATAAGTTAAAAATTATAAATAAAATTATTTATAACTTACTTATTTGTTTTAAATTATTTTTAATTAAATAAAAATTATATTATCTTAATAATTTTTAAAAATATCTATATTATTCTCATTTTAACCACTACAATACTTAATTAAATATTTTTTTAATAATTTTAACTAATTAAATTACTTGTAATCATCTTCTAAATAAACACTTAAACTATTTAAAAATTATTTTTAAATAATTTTATCAAACAATTAACTACTTATTTTAATTTGACTCAAAATTTTGAAAAAAATATTTTAAATTAAAAATTAAAAATAAGTAGCTCAACTAAAACACTCTTTAAATGCTAATACACCAAGCATCTACAAAATTTCCATGCTTTTATTTATACTAGTATATTTGAAGCACGTAACATTACATGTGCATCAAATAATTTATGATATATAATTATTTTATTTATATATAATAACTAAATATAGAATTCAATTATTTAAATAAAAATATTAAAATTTTAAAATAATTAATATTAACATTTAATTAATGCATGTAATATAATATATAATAATTTAATTTTTTTTCATACCTATATTTTACTATTATCAATTTTTTTCATAAGATAAATTTTCTTGAAATATGCTAATTTCATTATACTTGAAAACTATATTTTGTGTGAGTAATAACTCCAAATTTTCATATATATTAATGTAGCGCCAAATGATATAATTATGTGTACCATTAGTAATGATATAGGTCTTTACAAAAAAAGTACTATACAGCTAATATTTTTGGTTCCCTAAAATATAAAAAAATATAATTAAGAGTGAATGTTAAATTAAGACAATCAATTTTAGTTTGATTTTGAATTTTAATAATATTATGGATATGCTTAGTTGAACTTTCTAGGTGATCATAAGCCATAAAGATGTGTGGCTTTAATTTCGTTTTCGTAGTTAAGAATCGAACCGAAATCATATTTTAGTTTGATTCTTCAATATTTTGATTTTAATTTGTTTCATTTTTTATACATAAATTCTTGTTTCATTTTAATATTTTGATTAGATTTCAATTCAGATTTCAATTATAGAAATAATTTTATGCAATTATTATTATGATATTTATAAATTATTATTTAAGTTCTAAAGTTAGTTGTTAATATATAACATATCATGTAATATGCTTTTTTAATTATCTTCGATTATATAAATTTTTAATTATATAAATTTTAACTATTGTGGGATATAATATATATATATATATATATATATATATATATATATATCATGTAATATGCTTTTTTAATTATCTTCGATTATATAAATTTTTAATTATATAAATTTTAACTATTGTGGGATATATATATATATATATATATATATATCATGTAATATGCTTTTTTAATTATCTTCGATTATATAAATTTTTAATTATATAAATTTTAACTATCATGGGATATATATATATATATATATATATATATATATATATATATATATATATATATATATATATATAATCAATAGAAATTTAAGCAATTAATTGTAAACACATTTAGAAAGGAAATGTTATATTAAAATTCTTCATATTTAAAATAAAAATATATTGAGACTTTATAAATTAAAATTAAAATAAAAATATTTTTAGTAGTTTTTTTTCCCCTTTCTATTTAATGGAGATTCAATGCATTGATTTATTCCCTTTCTTACAATGAATTACCCTAATATTAATTAATCAATCCCCAGCTAGCAATATTGGGGTAATCTTAGTATATAAAAGAAACAATAGTTTTGTAATTTAAGGCTCCATTTATTTTACAAAAGATATTTTTTTGGAAAATATTCTTTTTATTTTTTAGTATTTGGGATATTTAGAAATTTAATTAATAAAAAATATTTTTCTGATAAAAAAAATTAAATCATTTTTAAGAAAAATAACTTTTATTTTTGAAAAAAGAAAGCTATTTCATTTTTTAAAAAAAGAAAGTTATGTTTTTTTGAACTTTAATAATCTTATTAAAATGTGAACACACACACACACACACATATATATATATATATATATATATATTATTAATTTAATATTACAACTAAATAACAGAAAATATTTTTATAGATTTAGAAACTATTTTTTATAAAAAAATTTTCCATATATAAGTTATTTCATGTTAGACAAACGGAGCTTAAATAGAAGAATTGAAACAAAAAAAAAAAAGTTGAATTTAATTCAAACTTTCTAAGTTATTTTGATTTTGATTGTAATTAAAAAAATATTATTAGACATTATATTTTTTATTGCATTAGAAGAAGACTAATTTAATTTTTAATGTGTAATTTTAATTTATATAATTTATAAATATGACTTTTAATTTTTTAGTATTAATTAAATTATAACCATTGTTATAATTTTTTTATTAAAAAAAATTAAATACATGATTATGTGGATAATAAAAAGGTGGCTTTAGTTTATATAATTTATAACTATGAGTCTTAATTTTCATAATACTAATTATTTATAATGATTATATTTTATTATTATTATTATTATTATTATTATTAATTTTCTTATTATTAATTAAATTATAACTATTATCATAAGTTTTTATTATTATTAAATGTCTTATATATAGATTTATCATCTAACGATATTTTAAAATTATTAGGAGAATAAGGGTAAAATGAAAAAATGTGAAAAAAAATTAATAGTGTAATTTATCACTTTTTGGTGAAATTTATTTTGAGACTAGCTTTATTATATTATATTATTATACATACATAGGTAGATTAGTTATACAAATTAAATAAGCAAACTTATAATAATAAACAAAAACATTGTGACACCCCTTACCCGTGTACAGTGTAGCCGAGTAAGTAATGCCACACGGTGTACCGGCACACTCTAATATACCTTAATTAATTTTTGTCATAATTTTTGAATATAATTTGTGAAATATAATTTATTTAAGCCATTTATCGAAATTCTTATTTCTTTGAGGTTCCGAAAATTTTAAAGAAAATCCGGCGGAGTACCGGCTAAAAATGGAGAAAACAGTTCTTCGGAACCTGTTAAAACACTTCCAAATAACTTTCCAAACAATCCCAACTTCAATTCATCAACAAAGTCTCAATATCAAGATCTCAACATTTTTCAACCATTCATTTCTTAATCATTCATCTCATTTGATAGTCATGTAACAGTCACAAATAAACATCCACTTTTCCATTTACAAACACAATTCTCATTATTTACATGAACATCAAATTACATTTCATAAGTTCATTTACACATGAGAAAATAAAATCAATTACAAAATACCAAAATGACACCTAGTGTCCTACCAATGCACTGCAGAAGTTGAGGTGACACGGACACTATGCGAGCGTGAACCGCCTTACCGAACTGTGGTCTCCGGGCCCTCTGTCCCAAATCTTCGCACTCACGCGTTGCAAAAGCGACGCGCTAAGCATAAAGCTTAGTGGTGCCAATAATACAAGAAAATATAATATGCAAATAAAAATAATAATTTCCTTGCTATTGTGTTCATAAGAAATGAGTAATTACTAACTTATTGTTTAGTCGAGGGCTAATCATGTTTTATGATATTAACTTCTTCATGCATTTCGTTAAATATTTTTTTTTCATGATCTTGAGCTTCTTTGTATTTTTGTAATCATTCCTGATACTTAATTTTCGTATTTTCTTTAATAATCAGTTCACAGTTATACTTTTCCATGCCCAAGTAACCTATCTTCGACGATCGGATGGATAACGGTCGTTGGCACCGACACCGCGGTGTCTCGGGCCGTCATACCATGGGACGCAGAACGTCAACCATGTATGCAGTCAGTATGGCTAAAAAGCCATGATATCACATAATCGGGCATAAAAGCCATGAATACTGGCATAAAAGCCATGAATACGGGCATAAAGCAATGAATACAGGCATAAAGCCTTTCGCAGTACTGCTAAAACAATACCCTATTGGCATGCCAACCTATCCAAACCAATCACATTAGGCCTACTAGGGCATTTTGCACTTTTAAGTTTCACAATTTTTGAATTTCAAGTTTTCATGTCACTATTCATTTCATTAGTCAACTAAAATGTTGACTTTTGCATAAACAATAAACAATAGGTACATTGGTTTTAATACTCCCAACATACCACATTTTGTATTCAAAACTTGTTGTTTTTAATCACTTTTTCAAAGCTTAGGTCATTTTGGCAAAATTGTCAATTTTCGGTTTTGGTGTTCCGAAGTTGCACTATTCTATTGGTCGATTTACTGTTGGAATTTGATAAAACTTCCTTCATAGAAAATGTTCCTTATTGTCTTAAGTGTATTCTCATTTTTGGATCACCTCAATCGGAGTTTTGTAGCTCAAGTTATGGCCAAAATAAGTTTACTGTTCACGTGCACTGTTCATGCTGCTATATTGGGTGCTGGCAGATTTTGATCCAACTTTGGTCAGTAATTTGATCAAGTTAAGTTCCTAATTTGGTCTAACTTTCTTCATATGAAATGTTCTACCATGCCTTAGGTTTCCATCGGTTCAAGAATCGCCTAAATCCGAGTTTTCTAGAGAGAGTTATAGCCATCCAAACATTACTGTTCAAATGTAAATCTGCAGAGTTGCAGGTTTGATAACTCAACTTTGTTCAATAATTTGAATGGGTTAATGGAATAATTTGGGGTAGGTTTCTTCATGAAAGTTGTTTGTCTATATCTTATCTTGTTGCTGTAAAAATTTCAGGTCAATTGACCAAATCTACAGTGAGTTATGGCCAAATGAACAGTTACTGTTCATTTGGTCATTTCTGCAGGTGCTGTTGCAGGGTATACGGATTGGGGCCAACTTTTGGTCCTCTTGCTTTGGTCTTTTGGGCATGGTTTCTTCAGCAAAAATGTGCCATTATAAGCCTAGTTTCATGTCCAATTGGCCAAACACCAATTGGACCAACACAGCCCAAGATATGGCAGTCCAAGTGGACTGAAATTTCAGTCACTCTGCTGCTGTCCTTAGGCAGCCTACACATTCACTTGGCCATGCTATATTTCAGTCCAAATTGTGGTCAACTTACCTAAAATGGTCACTAATTGACCATTAACATGTTCTCTAACAATTTCCTAAGCCAAGTCAAATTTTCACCTCTCAAAACCCTAACATCCATTTCAATTTACCCATACACCTTAGTTATCACACTAGTTCATTATCCATACATATATATATACCTTAAATATCATTTCTAGCCCACTCTAAGTCCAACAAAACACTCATTCCTATCCCTACAATAGGGCTGCCGAAATCCATGGGCTGCTCACACATGAGTTTAATCCATTTAATTTACAATTCCTTACTAAATTCAAGTCCCTAATCATGAAATTAAAGAGTTTTAAGTAGATAGGTGCACTAACCACTTTGCTCAACTTATTGAGCTTGTGAAAACTCCAGAATTTCTCCTCTTTGTGGCTGCCTAGAGCTTCCTTAGGGTGTGTGGATTAATTTTAGTGAAGATAACTTAGGCTTTTGAGGTGAGAAAGGGTGTGGATTCAAGCTTTGTAAGCATGAAAATGGAGAAGGGAAAAGAGAAGCATGAAACGTCTTATTGGGGAAGAAGAGTAGCTGCAGAAAATTCTCTAAAATGGTCTTCTTTTTCTGCCCATTTATGTATTATAAATGTCTTCCTTTAATTTGATTGGCTAAGGGGTTCTAATTACATCAAGCTTATGTCATTAATGCCTTTTTATTTGATTTTTCTTTCTTCTTTCTTTAACTCATTTCTAATTAAATTTTTACTAATATTTATTCATATTTTAAATCATAATAATTATTTACTTAACTGGACAAGTCGGCCAAAAATCGTCTCTGAAGGCGAAATGACCAAAATGCCCTCCGTTTGGCTTAACGGGTCAAAATTGTCTGTACCGATTGAAAAATTTTTCTAAATATTTTCTTGGCATTCTAATGCCATAGGAACCTCAATGACCCTTCTCTGGAGTCCCAAAAATTATTTTACGAATTTTTCCTGTCTAGGGCTCCTCGTGCGAGAACCGCAACTTACCTCGTTACCCATCGCTTGGGCACCGCTGCTTAACTTGGTTGTATTTTATTTCTAAAATTTTTACTAAATTTTTCTTGTTAATATTTGAGTTAATCATGGTTTCTGACTTTAGTTTAAATATTTTTCCGGACGTTCTAGCTGTCCGGACCGACACCGGTCACCGGAACAGTAGAATGTACGGAGTTGCTACAGTGAGGGTGTTACAATTCTTCCCCTCTAATTTAAATTTCGTCCTCGAAATTTATCCGGTGTAAATAGCCAAGGAGCTACTACCTCTTTATTTCTTCACCTTTCCGTAATATCCTACTTCACTTTCTCCTTAATCCCAATCCTATCCTCAAACAATTATGTACTCATCCTTTTTCATCTTAAATACAGTCTCTTTCTCATCTCCATTCGCTATCTCATTGTCTCTTCACTCTCTTATTCCATACCTTAACCTAAAATAAACAGGAAATACAGATCTGCAATAGTGTCACCTCGACTCTTATGAATGCCATGCATGATATGCAGTCTATCTAGGTCCAGAAACGCCTAAACCGCGCTCTGATACCACTAAATGTGACACCCCTTACCCGTGTACAGTGTAGCCGAGTAAGTAATGCCACACGGTGTACCGGCACACTCTAATATACCTTAATTAATTTTTGTCATAATTTTTGAATATAATTTGTGAAATATAATTTATTTAAGCCATTTATCGAAATTCTTATTTCTTTGAGGTTCCGAAAATTTTAAAGAAAATCCGGCGGAGTACCGGCTAAAAATGGAGAAAACAGTTCTTCGGAACCTGTTAAAACACTTCCAAATAACTTTCCAAACAATCCCAACTTCAATTCATCAACAAAGTCTCAATATCAAGATCTCAACATTTTTCAACCATTCATTTCTTAATCATTCATCTCATTTGATAGTCATGTAACAGTCACAGATAAACATCCACTTTTCCATTTACAAACACAATTCTCATTATTTACATGAACATCAAATTACATTTCATAAGTTCATTTATACATGAGAAAATAAAATCAATTACAAAATACCAAAATGACACCTAGTGTCCTACCAATGCACTGCAGAAGTTGAGGTGACACGGACACTATGCAGAACTGTGAACTGCCTTACCGAATCTGTGGTCTACTGGGCCCTCTGTCCAAATCTTCAGTACCTACGCGTTGCAAAAGCGACGCGCTAAGCATAAAGCTTAGTGGTGCCAATAATACAAGAAAATATAATATGCAAATAAAAATAATAATTTCCTTGCTATTGTGTTCATAAGAAATGAGTAATTACTAACTTATTGTTTAGTCGAGGGCTAATCATGTTTTATGATATTAACTTCTTCATGCATTTCGTTAAATATTTTTTTTTCATGATCTTGAGCTTCTTTGTATTTTTGTAATCATTCCTGATACTTAATTTTCGTATTTTCTTTAATAATCAGTTCACAGTTATACTTTTCCATGCCCAAGTAACCTATACTGGACGACTGGACTGGATAACGGGTCGTTGGCACTGGACACCGCGGTGTCTCGGGCCGTCATACCATGGGACGCAGAACGTCAACCATGTATGCAGTCAGTATGGCTAAAAAGCCATGATATCACATAATCGGGCATAAAAGCCATGAATACTGGCATAAAAGCCATGAATACGGGCATAAAGCCATGAATACAGGCATAAAGCCTTTCGCAGTACTGCTAAAACAATACCCTATTGGCATGCCAACCTATCCAAACCAATCACATTAGGCCTACTAGGGCATTTTGCACTTTTAAGTTTCACAATTTTTGAATTTCAAGTTTTCATGTCACTATTCATTTCATTAGTCAACTAAAATGTTGACTTTTGCATAAACAATAAACAATAGGTACATTGGTTTTAATACTCCCAACATACCACATTTTGTATTCAAAACTTGTTGTTTTTAATCACTTTTTCAAAGCTTAGGTCATTTTGGCAAAATTGCCAATTTTCGGTTTTGGTGTTCCGAAGTTGCACTATTCTATTGGTCGATTTACTGTTGGAATTTGACAAAACTTCCTTCATAGAAAATGTTCCTTATTGTCTTAAGTGTATTCTCATTTTTGGATCACCTCAATCGGAGTTTTGTAGCTCAAGTTATGGCCAAAATAAGTTTATCGCTCACGCAATCGCTCATGCCGCTATATTGGGTCGCGATTTTGATCCAACTTTGGTCGAATTTGATAAAGTTAAGTTCCTAATTTTTTCTTACTTTCTTCATATTAATTGTTCTACCATGCCTTAGGTTTCCATCGGTTCAAGAATCGCCTAAATCCGAGTTTTCTAGAGAGAGTTATAGCCATCCAAACATTACTGTTCAAATGTAAATCTGCAGAGTTGCAGGTTTGATAACTCAACTTTGTTCAATAATTTGAATGGGTTAATGGAATAATTTGGGGTAGGTTTCTTCATGAAAAGTTGTTTGTCTATATCTTATCTTGTTGCTGTAAAAATTTCAGGTCAATTGACCAAATCTACAGTGAGTTATGGCCAAATGAAAAGCCATCGCTCATTTGGTCATTTCGCAGTCTTTGCAGGGTATCCGGATTGGGGCGAACTTTTGGTCCTCTTGCTTTGGTCTTTTGGGCATGGTTTCTTCAGCAAAAATGTGCCATTATAAGCCTAGTTTCATGTCCAATTGGCCAAACACCAATTGGACCAACACAGCCCAAGATATGGCAGTCCAAGTGGACTGAAATTTCACTACTGCTGTCCTTAGGCAGCCTACACATTCACTTGGCCATGCTATATTTCAGTCCAAATTGTGGTCAACTTACCTAAAATGGTCACTAATTGACCATTAACATGTTCTCTAACAATTTTCTAAGCCAAGTCAAATTTTCACCTCTCAAAACCCTAACATCCATTTCAATTTACCCATACACCTTAGTTATCACACTAGTTCATTATCCATACATATATATATACCTTAAATATCATTTCTAGCCCACTCTAAGTCCAACAAAACACTCATTCCTATCCCTACAATAGGGCTGCCGAAATCCATGGGCTGCTCACACATGAGTTTAATCCATTTAATTTACAATTCCTTACTAAATTCAAGTCCCTAATCATGAAATTAAAGAGTTTTAAGTAGATAGGTGCACTAACCTCTTTGCTCAACTTATTGAGCTTGTGAAAACTCTAGAATTTCTCCTCTTTGTGGCTGCCTAGAGCTTCCTTAGGGTGTGTGGATTAATTTTAGTGAAGATAACTTAGGCTTTTGAGGTGAGAAAGGGTGTGGATTCAAGCTTTGTAAGCATGAAAATGGAGAAGGGAAAAGAGAAGCATGAAACGTCTTATTGGGGAAGAAGAGTAGCTGCAGAAAATTCTCTAAAATGGTCTTCTTTTTCTGCCCATTTATGTATTATAAATGTCTTCCTTTAATTTGATTGGCTAAGGGGTTCTAATTACATCAAGCTTATGTCATTAATGCCTTTTTATTTGATTTTTCTTTCTTCTTTCTTTAACTCATTTCTAATTAAATTTTTACTAATATTTATTCATATTTTAGATCATAATAATTATTTACTTAACTGGACAAGTCGGCCAAAAATCGTCTCTGAAGGCGAAATGACCAAAATGCCCTCCGTTTGGCTTAACGGGTCAAAATTGTCTGTACCGATTGAAAAATTTTTCTAAATATTTTCTTGGCATTCTAATGCCATAGGAACCTCAATGACCCTTCTCTGGAGTCCCAAAAATTATTTTACGAATTTTTCCCCGGGTCTAGGGCTCCTCGTTGCGAGAACCGCAACTTACCTCTGGTTACCCATCGCTTGGGCACCGGCTCGTTTAACTTGGTTGTATTTTATTTCTAAAATTTTTACTAAATTTTTCTTGTTAATATTTGAGTTAATCATGGTTTCTGAGTTTAGTTTAAATATTTTTCCGGACGTTCTAGCTGTTCGGACCGACACGGGTCACCGGAACAGTAGAATGTACGGAGTTGCTACAGTGAGGGTGTTACAATTCTTCCCCTCTAATTTAAATTTCGTCCTCAAAATTTATCCGGTGTAAATAGCCAAGGAGCTACTACCTCTTTATTTCTTCACCTTTCCGTAATATCCTACTTCACTTTCTCCTTAATCCCAATCCTATCCTCAAACAATTATGTACTCATCCTTTTTCATCTTAAATACAGTCTCTTTCTCATCTCCATTCGCTATCTCATTGTCTCTTCACTCTCTTATTCCATACCTTAACCTAAAATAAACAGGAAATACAGATCTGCAATAGTGTCACCTCGACTCTTATGAATGCCATGCATGATATGCAGTCTATCTAGGTCCAGAAACGCCTAAACCGCGCTCTGATACCACTAAATGTGACACCCCTTACCCGTGTACAGTGTAGCCGAGTAAGTAATGCCACACGGTGTACCGGCACACTCTAATATACCTTAATTAATTTTTGTCATAATTTTTGAATATAATTTGTGAAATATAATTTATTTAAGCCATTTATCGAAATTCTTATTTCTTTGAGGTTCCGAAAATTTTAAAGAAAATCCGGCGGAGTACCGGCTAAAAATGGAGAAAACAGTTCTTCGGAACCTGTTAAAACACTTCCAAATAACTTTCCAAACAATCCCAACTTCAATTCATCAACAAAGTCTCAATATCAAGATCTCAACATTTTTCAACCATTCATTTCTTAATCATTCATCTCATTTGATAGTCATGTAACAGTCACAGATAAACATCCACTTTTCCATTTACAAACACAATTCTCATTATTTACATGAACATCAAATTACATTTCATAAGTTCATTTACACATGAGAAAATAAAATCAATTACAAAATACCAAAATGACACCTAGTGTCCTACCAATGCACTGCAGAAGTTGAGGTGACACGGACACTATGCAGAACTGTGAACTGCCTTACCGAATCTGTGGTCTACTGGGCCCTCTGTCCAAATCTTCAGTACCTACGCGTTGCAAAAGCGACGCGCTAAGCATAAAGCTTAGTGGTGCCAATAATACAAGAAAATATAATATGCAAATAAAAATAATAATTTCCTTGCTATTGTGTTCATAAGAAATGAGTAATTACTAACTTATTGTTTAGTCGAGGGCTAATCATGTTTTATGATATTAACTTCTTCATGCATTTCGTTAAATATTTTTTTTTCATGATCTTGAGCTTCTTTGTATTTTTGTAATCATTCCTGATACTTAATTTTCGTATTTTCTTTAATAATCAGTTCACAGTTATACTTTTCCATGCCCAAGTAACCTATACTGGACGACTGGACTGGATAACGGGTCGTTGGCACCGACACCGCGTGTCTCGTCGTCATACCATGGGACGCAGTAACGCCAACCATGTATGCAACAAGATGGCTAAAAAGCCATGATATCACATAATCGCATAAAAGCCATGAATACCGCATAAAAGCCATGAATACGCATAAAGCCATGAATACAGCATAAAGCCTTTCGCGATCGCTAAAACAATACCCTATTGGCATGCCAACCTATCCAAACCAATCACATTAGGCCTACTAGGGCATTTTGCACTTTTAAGTTTCACAATTTTTGAATTTCAAGTTTTCATGTCACTATTCATTTCATTAGTCAACTAAAATGTTGACTTTTGCATAAACAATAAACAATAGGTACATTGGTTTTAATACTCCCAACATACCACATTTTGTATTCAAAACTTGTTGTTTTTAATCACTTTTTCAAAGCTTAGGTCATTTTGGCAAAATTGCCAATTTTCGGTTTTGGTGTTCCGAAGTTGCACTATTCCATTGGTCGATTTACTGTTGGAATTTAACAAAACTTCCTTCATAGAAAATGTTCCTTATTGTCTTAAGTGTATTCTCATTTTTGGATCACCTCAATCGGAGTTTTGTAGCTCAAGTTATGGCCAAAATAAGTTTATCGCTCACGCAATCGCTCATGCCGCTATATTGGGTCGCAGATTATGATCCAACTTTGGTCAGTAATTTGATCAAGTTAAGTTCCTAATTTGGTCTAACTTTCTTCATATGAAATGTTCTACCATGCCTTAGATTTCCATCGGTTCAAGAATCGCCTAAATCCGAGTTTTCTAGAGAGAGTTATAGCCATCCAAACATTACTGTTCAAATGTAAATCTGCAGAGTTGCAGGTTTGATAACTCAAATTTGTTCAATAATTTGAATGGGTTAATGGAATAATTTGGGGTAGGTTTCTTCATGAAAGTTGTTTGTCTATATCTTATCTTGTTGCTGTAAAAATGTCAGGTCAATTGACCAAATCTACAGTGAGTTATGGCCAAATGAACAGTTACTGTTCATTTGGTCATTTCTGCAGGTGCTGTTGCAGGGTATCCGGATTGGGGCCAACTTTTGGTCCTCTTGCTTTGGTCTTTTGGGCATGGTTTCTTCAGCAAAAATGTGCCATTATAAGCCTAGTTTCATGTCCAACTGGCCAAACACCAATTGGACTAACACAGCCCAAGATATGGCAGTCCAAGTGGACTGAAATTTTAGTCACTCTGCTGCTGTCCTTAGGCAGCCTACACATTCACTTGGCCATGCTATATTTCAGTCCAAATTGTGGTCAACTTACCTAAAATGGTCACTAATTGACCATTAACATGTTTTCTAACAATTTCCTAAGCCAAGTCAAATTTTCACCTCTCAAAACCCTAACATCCATTTCAATTTACCCATACACCTTAGTTATCACACTAGTTCATTATCCATACATATATATATACCTTAAATATCATTTCTAGCCCACTCTAAGTCCAACAAAACACTCATTCCTATCCCTACAATAGGGCTGCCGAAATCCATGGGCTGCTCACACATGAGTTTAATCCATTTAATTTACAATTCCTTACTAAATTCAAGTCCCTAATCATGAAATTAAAGAGTTTTAAGTAGATAGGTGCACTAACCTCTTTGCTCAACTTATTGAGCTTGTGAAAACTCTAGAATTTCTCCTCTTTGTGGCTGCCTAGAGCTTCCTTAGGGTGTGTGGATTAATTTTAGTGAAGATAACTTAGGCTTTTGAGGTGAGAAAGGGTGTGGATTCAAGCTTTGTAAGCATGAAAATGGAGAAGGGAAAAGAGAAGCATGAAACGTCTTATTGGGGAAGAAGAATAGCTGCAGAAAATTCTCTAAAATGGTCTTCTTTTTCTGCCCATTTATGTATTATAAATGTCTTCCTTTAATTTGATTGGCTAAGGGGTTCTAATTACATCAAGCTTATGTCATTAATGCCTTTTTATTTGATTTTTCTTTCTTCTTTCTTTAACTCATTTCTAATTAAATTTTTACTAATATTTATTCATATTTTAGATCATAATAATTATTTACTTAACTGGACAAGTCGGCCAAAAATCGTCTCTGAAGGCGAAATGACCAAAATGCCCTCCGTTTGGCTTAACGGGTCAAAATTGTCTGTACCGATTGAAAAATTTTTCTAAATATTTTCTTGGCATTCTAATGCCATAGGAACCTCAATGACCCTTCTCTGGAGTCCCAAAAATTATTTTACGAATTTTTCCCCGGGTCTAGGGCTCCTCGTTGCGAGAACCGCAACTTACCTCTGGTTACCCATCGCTTGGGCACCGGCTCGTTTAACTTGGTTGTATTTTATTTCTAAAATTTTTACTAAATTTTTCTTGTTAATATTTGAGTTAATCATGGTTTCTGAGTTTAGTTTAAATATTTTTCCGGACGTTTTAACTGTCCGGACCGACACCGGTCACCGGAACAGTAGAATGTACGGAGTTGCTACAGTGAGGGTGTTACAAACATTCTTCAATAACATGATTTGTTAGTAAATTATGCATGTTGCTCCCTTTGGATTTATGATACAGTACAAAATATGCAAGTATCTGCTACTCTAGGTATGCAAAAGTTTGATAACAAGAGCTGATTTAGAAGAGTCTGTCTCCATAGTTGAGTTTCAATTGAACAAATGAAACAGAAAAAAGGAACTGACCCAGAAATCCAGGATTTCTATATTAATAAAAGAACTTGAAAAAAAAATTCCGCATAGCTGATCACGTTTCAGCTGCCTCAATTTAAGCTGAAATTAATTCAAATTTGTCAAGAACGAGTGTCGCTGCAGCCTGCCGGCATTCACCTATTTATTTACAAATGGATGTTCAAAAAGCTCAGCAGCAGTGGGACGATCCTTTGGATTAACTTGTAGACATTGCTGGATAAAGTCTCGCGAATCATCTGACAGAGAATCTGAAAGAGAAGGTGGGTGGCCTCTTCCATCCGAAAAATTAATTGACCTTGTTCCAAACCCAAATCAGAGTATGGAGGTTTTCCGGTTAACATCTCCAATACAGTGCACCCAACGCTCCATATATCAGCTTGAAACCCATACCCTCCTGCTATCTTGCTATTAAAAACCTCAGAAGCCATCCAACATGTAGTCCCTTTACAGGACTTAATGATTGCATTTGAGTTGGTTACTTTTGCTAATCCAAAATCTGCGATTTTCACACATCCATTTTCATCCACCAATACATTGGCACATTTGATGTCCTTGTGAACAACATTTCGCTCATGGAGATAATTTAAGCCTTTCAATATCTGTTTTGTGTACACAGACACATGGGAATCCTGCAGCGGAAACTCTTTATAAACATTTTCAAGGGAGCCCTTACTTACAAGCTCGAGGAAAACATAGAGCTTCGATTCATCCTTACTTGTGCCAAAGTATTTAACTATATTTGGATGAGTGAGCTGACATAATAAATCAGCCTCTTTCTCAAGCTGGCAATAGAAGTTCCTTCACAGCAAAGAAGAATCCATCAGCCACAAATCGTTCATATACTGATCCAAATGACCCGCTCCCCAGTCGCACACCCCTCCGCCAATTTGTAATATTGCGACCCTGTCCTCTTACCTGCCAAGTAAAATTGCTTCTATGAGTTGATTTTAGAAGATTCACAGCATGTTTGGGTTTTACTGGGAAAGTGAATTAGTAATCATGGCTCAAAGCCAATGAGCTTTAGCTTAATAGTTTTAGAGTAATCTCCACAATTGTGAAGTCTAAGTTCAATCACCGATTGAATTCAAATAAACTAAAAGGAAAAATCATGCTTCAGAAATTATGGACTTCCTATTCCACATACCTTTTGGAACCGATGCATTAGGGTATCACTTTTATTGCAGTCATTGTTCAAAAATTTTCTCTTGTTGAGTTGTGAAGTTCCACTAATTATGCATCCACGTAGTGACTCATTAAGATCTTCAAGCTCCAGTCCATTAGAAGAGAACAACTGGTCGATTGATGTACCAAAAACATTATCAAATCCTTTTCTGAAAAATAATAGCTGATAAGAGATAGATTTGACAAAGCGATGTTGAATTAGACGATCAACAAAAGACATCCTGCTATATTTGCTATACAAGTGGCTCAGTTCTGTGCTCCATTGGCGCCCTAATTCAGCTTCAGCGAATTCTAGAATTTCAGTGTCAATGAGCTCAGCATCTATGACCTTCTTGCACCAACGATATAAGTAAGGATCTATCTCTATTACATCTTCTAGTGAAATTTCCTCTTTTCCAGCCAGTTGCAAAAGAAACAAATGGGCAAAGGCAACACCCACTTGTATTTCGTACATCAAAGCTAATGCAACCAACTTCCCAACAAATTCCAAGCAATAGAAGTGGAAGGGTTTGAGCTCAATTACTTTGTATTTAAATAAAAAAAATAAATAAATACTACATACATACGCTATTCTTGATGTCATGAGCCGGGATACTTATATATATACATAGTGATCATAGCTCAAACCAACTTTTAAAATCAAATTGCTTGCAAGTTCCAAATTTAATGTTTCAATCATAATCCAAAATTATATAACAAAGCATTATGACAGATTAGTGAATTGATCATGTCAAGATTGAGAAGGAAGAAACAAACAGTAACACATAAATGTCAGTGTCGACACCATATTTTGGCCGATCACCAAAGTCAAGGGACTTTAAAATCGACTCCCAGCCGACGTCCTTTGATCACAAATGACTTTTCCGAATACATCGATTGCTTGATCATGAAATAAACCGATCCCACACTTAGTTAATTGTTTTTTGATCTCTTATTAGAAGGGTTCGAATCAATGACGGGTCTCCGGACCATCCAGTCTCACCTCCGATCTCTCTTTTCAAATATTGTGGAAATTCATTTAGCTAGTGCTAGAATTGGGCTTCTCACTTGTGTCACGACCCAACCTATGGGCCGGACCGGCACTAGGACCTGGGCCAGCCTAAGGCCCCCGAGGCCCCGTAGTAAGCCTAACTATTCCTCAACCCAACTCTAAGGCCTATTTGGGCCCAATTTTAAGAATTCAACGGGACAGAATCCGGCCATAAAATGGACCTTTCAACGGGGAGTTTTTGACTCACCCGACCTGTAAACATGATATATAATCAATTGGGGAGCTCAGCTCAACCTCCACATACTCATAACAACATAAAAATAAATGGGAGCTCAGCTCCCTCATCCAGTCCAACAAACATGCATATAATAATAAGTTTACAGGTCCAACATGGTAATTATATTACAGACCCAAATCAAATGAATATTTCTAACACATGCGGAATTTTAGAAGTTAACAGAATTATACAAACATGAATAGACAACCTGTGAAGGAGAAAAGTAGGTTAACCACAACAATAATCCTCCTGTAGCCTGGAAAAATATTGAACAGGAGTGAGCGTTCGACTCAGAGAGTAAAATATCAATTTTAACCATAATCTCTATAGCTATCTAAAGCTAATGCACCCTGTAGAGTGAAATGCAACATCGGCAATATTTTCACATCATAACAGCAAAAAGGTAATTTGGAGCACTCACACACCCGATAATGTCAAACAATACATATATGGGAGCTAATCCCCTATACAGCCCTCTTAATCCAAACTGTGCCAGCGAAGAACTCAAGCTCGGACTTTCACTTAATAAACCAAATCGGGGTCCCAGCGAAGAACTCAAGTCGTGTCTACCTCGAAGGATCGGGTCCCAGTGAAGATCTCAAGCCGTGTCTACCGTCCTGTCCATAGCCAACACTATACCACACGCACGCCAACGCGCGCACACTGCTCCAAATTACCACAACAACATCCATGGTACTTTAACAATTATGAATGAAACATAAAACGTGCCTAGTATTTAACTACATAAATACATATTTATAAGTGATGCATGGACATGCTTGAACATATAATAATATTCGAAATTACAATTAAAATTAATATTTTACTCACAGACTCAACCGAAGTCACTGTGGCGGATGGGCGGAGGAGGAAGGCTGTCCCGGCTCACCTGACAATTTTATTACAATTATTTAATACAAGTGACTCAATACAAACCAAGAAAAGACCAAATACGACCTAAGTCGTGCCGAAAATCCGGCAGAGTCTCCCCTATACCTAGGACCTACCCAACCTGCAAAAAGGCTTACAACACACTTTTATATCCATAAACCATATATCCACAACTCAATCACATCACACAGCCCCTCCTGGGCCCATCCAAACAGTCATCAATCACAATATGTAAAATTATAGTTTAGTCCTTATAATTGACCCTTTTTGCAAAAACTACCCAAATAAGCTCTAAAAATTCTAAAACTTTGCCCCGCGGTCCTTAGCAACATTACTAAGCTAATGCAAAAAGAATCATAATTTTCTGAACTACCACGAATATTTTTTGGATTTTTAATCCCATTCAAGCACTAGAAAATTAAGAAAAAGTAAGGTTCAGGTTTACCTATGCCGATTCCGACTCAGGGGACGGGCTCTGGACGTTTGACAACGGTGGGGTAGCCAAAATCTCGGCTCAATTCAGAGACTTTTTCGGTAGCTGGTCTGTCTGGTCGGAATTTCACAGACCCTAGCAACAGTCGAATTTTCCCGAATTGAAGGTACCTACACAAAGCCCACAACACGAGGGTTAGTATATAATTTTTACGGAATTTTCTAAGCTCATTTAATGCTCGAAAAAACACTACGAAGTTTCATGGGACCCACCGAAAATGGTGTCGAAAAATTTTGAAATTTATATTGCCGCGAAGCTCTCGACGAGTGGAGTGATTTGGTACTCTCAGTTTTCTTGTGGGGTTCACGGTTTTCGAGAAATTTAGCCCAAAAGTTGAAATGGGCTAAAACTTTCCGGACAAAAATTGGACAAACCGCTCGATGGATTTTGGTGTTCTTGGTGTCTATGGAAAGCTCTCGAGGTGTAGATGGTGTTTGACACAAGACCCGGCCCAATCGGTGGCCAGATCGGCCGGATTTCAGCCGGAACTCAAACGGCGCACAGATGTCGCGCTGCTTCAGGCGCTGCTTCCTGAGTTCCAGTGACGGCCGCAAGGAGGGAAGGTCAAGTGCGCCGGTGAGTTGGGAGGGTCGGCAGATGGCGGCTCGGCGTGAGGGTGAGGGAGGAGAGAGAAAATGGGAGAGAGAGGAAGAGGGACGAGATGCGCGGGGAAGGAAAGAAGAAGAAAAGAAAGGCTAGTCCAATTCGACCGGTCCGATCCGGTCCTATTCGATTCGGCCGGTCCGATTCAGGATACAAAATTTTAAATTTTTATTCTGCCTTGGGACCAAAAATGAGGCCCAAAAATTCAGAAAAAATTCTAGAAAACTCAGAAAAATTCGTAGAATCCAAATATATTTTTATTTTTGCCAGGTGGTCTTTAAATTAATTTTTAAAAATTATTAAAGTTTTATATTTTCGGGAAATCAAACCCGATTTCGAAAGTCTGAAAAATTTCAAATAATTTCCTAAAATTTAAATAAAATAAAAATATTAATATTACTCACAAAATAATACATTTAAAATTTGTGGTGTTAAAACTTGAATGTCCCAAAAATCAAGTTAAGTTTTCTGTTCGGTCTAATGATGATTCCGATCTTAAGAATTCAAATCAAGTCTTTCTAATGTTCTAAAGATTTACCCGATGTTTGGTCATGGCTAAGTCCGGTCTCAGGCTTACAATGTTTTCCGATGTCTTATACTTAGGTTAATGGTGGCTTTCAGGTTTGATGTCTAATACATTCAAACAATTAAATACTTATACGATTTGCACGCTTTCCGATCTCATCAAGAATTTGAACAGAAAAAGGACTTCAATTCATTTCAAAATAAAATTTATAAGTCATTCGGCTGGAGGGTCTCCCCCAGCCTACTCTCTAGGTACATCATCACTCCTCTCATTCTCTCTCTCTCTCTGGCTCTGCGTCGCTCTCATCTTCGGCCTCTGGGGCGAGCTCATTCATCCAGGAGAAGTCCTCTTCAAGATACCGCTTCCTCAGCTCGGCCAGAAGGTCATTATGCACATTCACATAAGCCCCGGCCTCCTTTGTGGTGCTCTCCTCTTCCTTAGCTTGGAGCTTCTCATCCTTGGCTCCGAGCTCTTCCTCTTTTGCCCGAAGGTCTTTAGCATAATGAGCGAGATCGGCAGACCGACCAGCTCGGGAGTCTTCAAGTTCTCGCTCCACCTCCGCTATCCTCTCTTCCATTCTGGCGATGTAGTCGTTAGCAGAGGAGAGCTGAGCTTGTGCAGTTGAGGCATCTTGGACCGCCTTAAGAATCTTCTTTTTTAAAGCGTGGGCTTTCTCACTGAGTACGTGCTAGTTTGCAATGGTCTCTAAGCCTAAGCTCATTGTCTGAGCTAAGATATCATCCATGCTCTCCTTTGCCAACTGGTTCTGATCTTCTTGGAAGCAGATGGAAGCTCCCATGACTTTGGCCAGGCCAGAATTCCCCTTTGTAGAGCGGTTCCTTTCCAGCGATTGGATCAGAAGTTGAGTACCCCGGGAAAGTGTCCTGACCGTAGGACCTGAAGATTCCCCTTCCACATTGGAAGAGATCGGAGGAGGCAGGGGAGGCGAAAGCTCAATTTGCTGAGGAGTAGGAGCGACGACCTCTACCTCAAGGATCGGTTGCTCCTAAGATCGAGGAGGAGAGCTCGGCACCTCTACCAATTCACAACGAGGGGTCTGAGCATCAGCAATGGTGGCCTCCTTCATCGCCCGCACTTTTCTAGAAACCTCCCTCTTTCGCTTGCGGCTCTCCTTGGAAGCATCATCGCCCGCCATACCTGCACAAAGAAGAAGTCAGTGAGTTCGCTAAGATTTAGAAACCGGAGATATGGGTAGTACCAGGTCCGAGGTCAGAGAGCTACAGTTCATAATCTTCATTGGCGATCACCCTCATAAGCCACCACTTCAATTCGGCCATTACAGCATATGGGCAAGAATACTTATGGGTGGCCGCCTGCTCCTTCAATTCCTTTACCATGGCGTCTTCGTCTCTATTCAAAGTGACCTTTTTTAGAGCCGAGGGGACCAGGTATTGCCAGCTGCGTGGGAAGCCTTCGAAGCCATTCGGGATCTTGTTCCTCAAAATAAAGAACCAGTTCTTCCAGTTCTCTAGCGAAGAGGGGAGGTCGGTAAAAAGCCCATAGTGCGGCTTGGCTTGGAAGAACTAGTACTCGTCGTCCTTCCAGCGAGTAAGCCTATGCAACTCAGCAAAAACCTTCGCTATAGGCTCGAGTTTTTTTGCTCGGCATAACCCTCTAAAAGCCACCAGGATCCGCCATGAATTAGGGTGCACTTGGGCTACGCTTACATGATGAAGCTTCAGAACCGCCTTAAAGAAATCGTCCAAGGAAAACCAAAGTTCGGCCTTCAATTACTCCTCATACACCATGATCACGTCATTTTCTTCAAAGAAATGATCAGCTCGGAGATCGCCTTTGCATCGTATAAGCTCAAAAGAGTCAGTTCGGAGGTTATACTCTTGACTAATGGACTGCAGGTCAGTTTCTTTGAGGACCGACGACAACTCATCCACGAGAAGATTTTCTTTCACCGAAGTTGTAATACCCCTAATTGCATAGCCTGGTATATTTCACTGTTCCGGTGACCGGTGTCGGTCAGGACAATTAAGGGGATTAGAACCACACTCAAGACAACTAGAGAAGCTATAAACACAAATAATTAGTAATGTCCAATTAGTTAAGTATAAACAAGAAAAATAGAACATAAGAAGTTAAACGAGCCGAGAGTCACAGCGATGGGTGACCTTCTCGGGAAGGACTGTGAAATCGTTTTAAACTCAAATTTCGAACCGTAAAATGTGACGCCGAGGTCCTTAGAACCCTTATAAACACATTGGAAAAGAGAAAATCACGAAAAAGAACTGTTAAGCCAGTCAAATAATTAGGTCAGAGAGCCGGAAGAAATATGGAATTATTTACAAACCAGGTTGAACCGGCAAAGGGCAATTTGGTCAATTGACCCCGAGAGTCGACTCGACCTAATCACAAATAAAATCGGAGAAAAGAAAATTTCGGAATCGAGAATTAAATTAAAGAACTAATAGAAAAAAAAAAGGAAATGAAAAAGGTGTAGGAAGATGACATCATGCATGATACCATAAATCCTATAATTAATAAATTAAATTAAATTGATTTTTGGTCTTTCATAAGACATAAAAGGATGAAAAAGAAAAAGAAAATTTAAAAAGTTATTACATTATGCTTATCTCATCTTTATGACATCATAATTGATTTTTTTTATTTCCCACCAATATTGACCAAGTCAAAATTATTTAAAGAAGACAAAGTAAAAAAAAAAAAAAAAAAAAAAAGGAAATTTTTTTATTTTGCTCTTCTTCCTTACGTGAGTTCTCTTCCTCCTCACCCTCTCTTCCAATTTCCCCCATTAAAGCTTATGATCAAGCTTTTTAAACCCCAAATTACACCATAAATCTTTTGTAAAAAATAGTAGAAACCTCAAATTAAACCTCAAGAGGAAGATTAGAAGGAGAATAATTGAAGAAAATTGAGAGAAATAGAAGATAAAATTCTGCTCACTTAAGGTTGGTATTCTTCCTTCATTCTCTCTTTGAATTTATGTGTAAGTAGTTAAGTTACACTTGTAATTAACAAATAAGTGAATAAAATCAAGTATGGTGGACCAAATAGAAATGTGGGCAGCTAGGGTTTAGGTTTGAGGGTGAATAATTTTGATACAAATTATGAATTAGTTAAGTATGAATGAGTGTATAAATTCCAAATATGCATGTAGAATTCAATAAATGAACTAAACATGGAAGTTAGGATTTTGAGACCTAGGGTTTTGAGGCAAAAATTTGGAGAAATTTGTAAATGGTGTCTTTGACCTAATGTGAAGTGAAAAATGGTCATTTGTGACCTAATTAAGTGTGTTAGAAGTGTTTGAATCAAAGTCAAATTCGGATTGGGTATGCACCATGACCAAAAGTCAACTTTGAGGGACAAAAAATGGAATTTTACAAGTCCAATGGATATGGGACCAATTGGGGATGAAAATAGGCACTAAATGTCACAATTTTCATTTAGGAAGCCTGCCCAAAAAGTGACTAAAACCTAGTGAACAAAGTGGCCAAAGTTGGAAAATCGCAGGCTGCCTCTGCACAAATTGACCAAATGAACAGTATTTGTTCATTTGGTCATAACTCGAGCTAGGTAGGTCAAAATGACCTAAAATTTTACCAGTAATTAGATAAGATATAGATCTAAAACTTTTATGAAGAACACCAACCCAAATTATGCCATTAACCCAATCAAAATACTGAGTAAAGTTGGTGACCTGAATCTGCAGAACTGCAGATTTGCCATTTAAACAGTAAAGTTTCAATGGCTATAACTCTCTCTAGAAAACTCTGATTTAGGCGATTCTTGAACCGATGGAAACCTAAGGCATAGTAGAACATTTCATATGAAGAAAGTTAGACCAAATTATGGACTTAACTTGACCAAATTACTGAATGAAGTTGGATCAACAAATCTGCAGAACCAAATTTTGCAGCATGAACAGTAAACGTAAATTGCTTATAACTTGAGCTACAAAACTCCAATTAGGGTGATTCAAAAAGGAGAATAAACTTAAGACAATAAGGAACATTTTCTATGAAGAAAGTTTTGCCAAATTCCAACAGTAAACTGACCAATGAAACAGTACAATTAAGGACACCAAAACTGAAAATTTGGCAATTTTGCCTAAAAGACCTAAGTTTTGAGAAAATGACCAAAACCAACAAGTTTGGTGACCAAAATGTGGTATGTGGGTAAAGTTGGAATTCCCATACCTATTAAGCCTTAGAAAGTCAATAATTTGACTTGAATAGTACAGTGAATAGTAACCCGAAACACAAAATTTCAAAAATGTCGAATTTAGCACGTTAGAGCTAGGTAAAAGTGAAGTTAAATTTATTTTTGGATTTATGTTAAATTATGGTACTGAAACACTGTAAAATTGTGTGTTTCAGTTGAAAAGAATACCGGGAAAGAACCCGAGGAACCGAGTCAAGGCCAAGAGGCGACTCGCTTAAGGTTTGTGCACAACATCACTATGCTTTAAAATTCATTGATAAAGTGAATGAAATATGTATTTTACTTTTGCCATGAATTGTTGAAAGTTTATTGTGACCTTATTTATGATGTTTTGATTTAAATTGTGAAAGTTATTGTGTATATTTGAAATGACAATGTTTAGCAAATTATTAAGATAAGTTTTGAAACCACAGTGTCATGACAACACCTCACTAGCACGACTAGTGGGGGTAATTCGTTTCGAATTTTGATTCCTTCTCTGAAGAAGTGTTGAGGTGTGCCAGTAGAAGAGGATGTCAATGGATATCCATATATTTGAGCTAGCTAGCCTTGTGATGTGATTTCTCTTTAGCCTCTGACTATTGAGATTTTATTTGTTTCGAATGGCATGATTTAACTGTGGGTTTTATGAAATGTGTTTTGATACTTTGAAATGAACTTGGTTCGCATTTAAAATCTCATAATGCATGATTTGTACTTAATTCTCATGTTCAGCCAAATTTTTGAATAAATGTGATTTAAGTTTTGCATAAAGATTATTTTAGTATGTTGTGCACCACTGAGTCCTAGTACTCAGCGATAGCTTCTATTGCTGTCGCAGATTTAGAGACTAGAGGAGCAGCAAACTGAGCTGCTGAAGATTGAGGATCATTCAGCTTGAAGTCTTCGAGTATAATTTATACCCTAATTGTAAATATTTCTTTTGATGTATATATTGCACATAAATGTATGGACATGTAAAAAAATGGGTCTTGAGCAGTTTGTATAAAATTTGTATAAAGTGGTAATATATATTGTAGTTTGAAATTCTCTTAATGTAAATTTTGTAATGATGTATCTAAATGGTTTTGTTTCTAATGAAATATGAATGGAACTATTTTATTTAATTTGAATGAAATGGATTGCTAGTATTTTGATGATCATTGGATAGTGGATTTGAAATTTGAAAGTTGATAAATGTGTTGAGAAATTGATTGAGATTGAGTATGAAATTGAAGCAGTTGTTGAGAAAAATTTTTATAAGTGCTTTTTGCAGGTATTTGAAGAACTGTTTTCTCAAAATACAGAGGGAACTGTGTCAAAATTTTTGTAAAATTTGCGTAAAAATAAAATGGGACAAAAATATTAACTAGTTTTAATTTTAACTAAATGTTTTAAATACTTATTAGAAAATGCTCACTACTTATCAAAAATAAGAAAATTTTTTTAAAATCCCTTGTAGGGTACTTAATGAGTTATCGGTAGGTGAAGTTCGGTAGTTCATTAGGTATTCTACGGGATCATGTTATGCCTTACAGAGGGGTAAGGTGTGACATGTTTTAGTGGTATCAGAGCAAATTTTTGAAGTATGTTTTAACTTGAGAATTTGTGTCTTTTCTTTGTTAGGTACAACTGCTCAATGTCCATTTTTGTTACATACAGTGCATTACATCATGAATATGAACTAATGGAGGGAATCTCCATGTGTTACTTGTTCAGGAGATACCCTAATTTCAGCCTGAAATGGAAGAAGGGGATCGCTCAGTTGAGCAGTCTGTTGAAGCTGAGGCACAAGGGGAAGCCCCAGCTTTACCAAATGTCGATGGGTCGTGACACAGCCCCACAAATGCCGCGATTCCACGATTCGCACAGCAGATGGCTGCGATGTTTCAACAAATGGCTGGGGGTATGCCTGCTCAAGCTCCACCCCAACCACCTGTGACACAACCACTGCCTCCAGCCAGACAGTATGATAAATTATTGAAGTATGGGGCTACAGAATTTAAGGGTACAGTGGACCCTTTAGAGGCAGAGCAATGGCTTGAAAGAATGGACAGAGTGTTTAAGAAACTGCACTGCCCAAATGAGCTGAAGTTTGAATATTCTGTGTCGCTACTGCAAGGGGAAGCGTATGATTGGTGGAAGACCATCCCCCATAGCTTGGCTGAACCACCAGTGCTGACCTGGGATGACTTCATCAGAGAGTTCAGACAGAAATAGATCCCAGATGCATATGTTGATCAGAAGTTACAAGAGTTTCTGAGTTTAAAACAAGGCAACAGATCAGTGGCAGAGTATGAGAGGGAGTTCTCCCACCTGAGTCACTATGCTGGGAGTCTCCTTACTACCAGCAAGGCAAGATGCAAGAGATTTGAGACGGGTTTGAAGCCCAGTTTAAGGATGCAAGTTGTGGGATTCAGACATAGTAATTTTTCAGAACTTATGTCTCAAGCACTTGAACTGGAGAGAATTGAATCAGAAGCAACCCCAGTGAAAGAAAAATCAGAAAAAGCTGAGAAATCAGAAAAAGACAAGGGGGAAAAATCAGTTGAACAGAGTTCTGGTGGTACCTCTGGAAAGAGAAAGAAGTTTAGTGGACCCAGCAGGGGTCGAGGTGGAAGATTTGGTAGGGGCCGATTCTCCGGACAGAGACCCCCTAAGTCTGGTCAGCAGTCGAGCAGGGGTTCACATTCTACCTGCCCCTGTGAGACTTGTGGCAAGATTCATGCGGGGGAATGCTATTGGGCCACTGGAGCCTGCTTTAACTGCGGAGGCAAGGGTCATTTAGTAAGAGACTGCATTAGTGCTCCGTCTCCAAGATATGGTCTAGCTCCTACTCTGCGAGGATCTATTGCAGTCCCGCTCCCGAGGTTCACGATGCATTGGCAGAGGAAGAGGCAGAGGTAGAGGCACTGCTTCAGCGATCAAGGCACGATTGGTCGATCAAGGCTGAGAGTGCGTCAGCCAGAGTCTACACAATGAGACAGCGAGAAGAGGCTGAGACTTCTGATGTTGTAGCTGGTACATTCTCTATCTCTGATCAAGAAGTATTTGTGTTGTTTGATCCGGGTTCAACCCATTCATATGTTAGTGCTAGCATAGTCAATTCACTTGCTATTCCATGTGTGCAAATGGGTTTTGAAGTGCTAGTAACTAGTCCGTTAGGACAAAAGGTTCGGGTCAACAGAATTTAGAGAGACTGTCCTTTGGTGATCCAAGGACATGTTTTCCTGTCAGACTTGATTGAAATGCCCTTCAGAGAGTATGATATCATCTTGGGCATGGATTGGTTAGCCAGGCATTACGCCATGATTGACTGTAGACTGAAGACAGTCACTTTTGGTCTTCCTTTGTACGGTGATGTGGTAATACATGGGGAGAGGCAATTACTGCTATCAAACATCATTTCGGCTGCACTAGCTAGAAGGATGATCAGAAAGGGGTGTGAAGCATACTTGGCACATGTGATAGACACCCAAGTGGGGAGTCCAACACTAAGGGACATCCCTACTGTATGTGACTTTCCAGATGTATTTCCTGATGAATTGCCAGGATTACCTCCAGAAAGAGAGGTGTAGTTTGAAATTGATGTTATGCCTGGTGTGGATCCAATCTCCATAACGCCATATAGAATGGCACCTGCAGAATTGAAAGAGTTGAAAGTGCAGTTGCAAGAATTACTTGACAAGGGCTTTATCCGCCCTAGTGTGTCACCTTGGGGAGCGCCAGTGTTGTTTGTTAAGAAGAAGGATGGCACTCTCCGCTTGTGTATTGATTATCGACAGTTGAATAAGGTGACAATAAAGAATAGATATCCATTGCCCCGCATTGATGACTTGTTTGATCAGTTGAGGTGCATTGTATTCTCCAAAATTGACCTGAGATCAGGTTATTATCAGTTGAAAGTACAAGAGCAAAGTATTCCTAAAACTGCCTTCAGAACCCGCTATGGCCATTATGAGTTTTTGGTTATGCCATTCAGGTTAACTAATGCTCCGGCTGCTTTTATGGATCTGATGAACACTATTTTCAGACCATACTTCGACCAGTTTATTGTGGTATTCATAGATGATATATTGGTCTATTCGAGGAATGCAGAAGAGCATGATAGACATCTGCGGATTGTACTGCAGACTTTGAGGGAGAAACAGTTATATGCCAAATTGTCGAAATGTGAATTTTGGCTGAAGGAAATATCCTTTTTGGGGCATGTAGTATCAGAAGAGGGCATCAAGGTAGATCCAAGTAAGATTGAAGCTGTCCTTAATTAGAGGCCACCCAGAAATGTCACAGAGATTCGTAGTTTTCTGGGTTTAGCTGGATACTACCGTAGATTTGTGAAGGGATTCTCCATGTTGGCATCTCCATTGACCAAGTTGCTTAGAAAAGATGTAAAATTTCAGTGGATGGATAAATGCCAACAGAGTTTTGATGAATTGAAGAGATGTTTGACTGAAGCTCCAGTCCTGACTTTACCTACTCCGGGTAAATAGTACACAGTTTATAGTGATGCTTCTCACAATGGGTTAGGTTGTGTATTGATGCAAGATTGAAATGTCATTGCCTATGCATCACGTCAGCTAAAACTGCATGAGAGGAATTATCCGACACATGATTTGGAGCTTGCAGCTATAGTGTTTGTTCTTAAGATCTGGAGACACTATTTTTATGGGGAAAAGTGTTACATCTACACAAATCATAAGAGTTTGAAGTATTTGGGCACTCAGAAAGAGCTGAATTTGAGACAGAGGAGATGGTTAGAGTTGATAAAAGACTATGATTGTCTGATAGACTATCAGCCAGGGAAAGCTAATGTTGTGGCTGATGCCTTAAATCGCAAGACTATGGCAAGTCTACGGGTTACTCCTTTGTCTTTGGTACATGAGTTGAGATCATTACATGCCAGCTTAGAGATTAATGATGATGGGCAGACAGCAGTTGCATGGCATGTACAGCCAGTGTTGATTGATCAGATTAGAATGGCCGCTCAGAATAATCAGAAGTATCAGAAGCTGTTGGAAGAAGTCCGACAGGGCAAGAAACCAGAATTCTCAATCAGAGATGATGGTCTACTGCTACACCAGGGCAGAATATGTGTTCCTAATGATGTTGAATTAAGGAAGATCATTTTGAAGGAAGCACATGAGTCTCCTTTTGCCATGCACCCTGGTGGCACAAAAATGTATAGATGGCTAAAGGAGCATTACTGGTGGATGGGTATGAAAAGAGATGTGCCAGAGTTTATTTCTAAATGCCTAACTTGTCAGCAAGTAAAGGCAGAGCATCAAGTACCCGCTGGGTTGTTACATCCACTACCAGTACCAGAATGGAAATGGGAAAGAATAACGATGGATTTTGTGATGGGACTTCCGAGGACACAGAAGAGTCATGATACAGTTTGGGTCATTGTTGACAGACTGACCAAGTCTGCTCATTTTCTGCCTGTACGGATGGATTACAGTTTAGAAAGATTGGCCAAGTTATACATTGATGAAATTATGAGACTGCATGGAGTGCCAGTATCCATTGTATCAGACAGAGATCCTAGGTTCACTTCTAGATTCTGGGGTAGTCTTCAAAGAGCCCTAGGAACTAGATTGAACTTCAGTACTGCATTCCACCCACAGACAGATGGCCAGTCTGAGAGGGTAATTCAGATCTTAGAGGACATGCTACGGGCTTGTGTGATTGAGTTTGAGGGCAGTTGGGATACACACTTGCCTTTGATTGAGTTTGCTTACAACAACAGCTATCAATCAAGCATTGGGATGCCTCCATATGAAGCTTTGTATGGCAGAAAATGTAGAACCCCATTGTGTTGGGATGACGTAGGTGAGAGAAAGATGATTGGACCCGAAATTGTTCAGCAAACTGAAGAGAAAATTAGGGTGATCAGAGATCAACTTAAGACTGCATCAGACCGTCAGAAGTCCTACATCGATTTGAAAAGAAGGGATATTGAGTATGCAGTGGGTGAGAAAGTTTTCCTCAAAGTTTCTCCTTGGAAGAGAATTATGAGATTTGGCAGAAAGGGGAAACTGAGTCCTCGTTTCATTGGGCCATATGAGGTTCTGGAAAGAGTGGGTCCTTTGGCATATCGGTTGGCACTACCTCCAGAGTTGGAGAAGATACATAATGTTTTCCATGTGTCTATGTTGAGGAGGTACCGATCAGACCCATCTCATGTACTACCAGTAGAGGAAATTGAAGTGAATCCAGACCTCACATATGAAGAAGAACCCATAGAGATTCTGGCTTATGAGGTGAAGCAGCTACGGAACAAGCAGATACCGTTGGTAAAAGTGCTGTGGAACCATCATTCGGGCCAGGAGGCTACTTGGGAACGAGAGCAGGACATGAGGAGACAGCACCCACAGCTGTTCAGAAATTGATACCAGGTAAAATTTCGAGACAAAATTTATTTTAAGGGGGGAGAATTGTAACACCCCTAATTGCATAGCCTGGTATATTTCACTGTTCCGGTGACCTGTGTCGGTCCGAACAATTAAGGAGATTAGAACCACACTCAAGACAACTAGAGAAGCTATAAACACAAATAATTAGTAATGTCCAATTAGTTAAGTATAAACAAGAAAAATAGAACATAAGAAGTTAAACGAGCCGAGAGTCACAGCGATGGGTGACCTTCTCGAGAAGGACTGCAAAGTCATTTTAAACTCAAATTTCGAACCATAAAATGTGACGCCGCAGTCCTTAGAACCCTTATAAACACAGTGGAAAAGAGAAAATCACGAAAAAGAACTGTTAAGCAAGTCAAATAATTAGGTCAGAGAGCTGGAAGAAATATGGAATTATTTACAAACCGGGTTGAACCGGCGAAGGGCAATTTGGTCAATTGACCCCGAGAGCTGACTCCTGACCTAACTGTCAAATAAAATCGGAGAAAAGAAAATTTCGGAATCGAGAATTAAATTAAAGAACTAATAGAAAAAAAAAAAAAGGAAATGAAAAAGGTGTAGGAAGATGACATCATGCATGATGCCATAAATCCTATAATTAATAAATTAAATTAAATTGATTTTTGGTCTTTCATAAGACATAAAAGGATGAAAAAGAAAAAGAAAATTTAAAAAGTTATTACATTATGCTTATCTCACCTTTATAACATCATAATTGATTTTTTTTATTTCCCACCAATATCGACCAAGTAAAAATTGTTTAAAGAAGACAAAGTAAAAAAAAAAAAAAAAGGAAATTTTTTTATTTTGCTCTTCTTCCTTACGTGAGTTCTCTTCCGCCTCACCCTCTCTTCCAATTTCCCCCATTAAAGCTTATGATTAAGCTTTTTAAACCCCAAATTACACCATAAATCTTTTGTAAAAAATAGTAGAAACCTCAAATTAAACATCAAGAGGAAGATTAGAAGGAGAATAATTGAAGAAAATTGAGAGAAATAGAAGATAAAATTCTGCTCACTTAAGGTTGGTATTCTTCCTTCATTCTCTCTTTGAATTTATGTGTAAGTAGTTAAGTTACACTTGTAATTAACAAATAAGTGAATAAAATCAGGCATGGTGGACCAAATAGAAATGTGGGCAGCTAGGGTTTAGGTTTGAGGGTGAATAATTTTGATACAAATTATGAATTAGTTAAGTATGAATGAGTGTATAAATTCCAAATATGCATGTAGAATTCAATAAATAAACTAAACATGGAAGTTAGGGTTTTGAGACCTAGGGTTTTGAGGCAAAAATTTGGAGAAATTTGTAAATGGTGTCGTTGACCTAATGTGAAGTGAAAAATGGTCATTTGTGACCTAATTAAGTGTGTTAGAAGTGTTTGAATCAAAGTCAAATTCGGATTGGGTATGCACCATGACCAAAAGTCAACTTTGAGGGACCAAAAATAGAATTTTACAAGTCCAATGGATATGGGACCAATTGGGGATGAAAATAGGCACTAAATTTCACAATTTTCATTTAGGAAGCCTGCCCAAAAAGTGACTAAAACCTAGTGAACAAAGTGGCCAAAGTCGGAAAATCGCAGGCTGCCTCTGCACAAACTGACCAAATGAACAGTGTTTGTTCATTTGGTCATAACTCGAGCTAGGTAGGTCAAAATGACCTGAAATTTTACCAGTAATTAGATAAGATATAGATCTAAAACTTTCATGAAGAATAGCAACCCAAATTATGCCATTAACCCAATCAAAATACTGAGTAAATTTGGTGACCTGAATCTGCAGAATTGTAGATTTGCCATTTAAACAGTAAAGTTTCAATGGCTATAACTCTCTCTAGAAAACTTTGATTTAGGCGATTCTTGAACCGATGGAAACCTAAGGCATAGTAGAACATTTCATATGAAGAAAGTTAGACCAAATTATGGACTTAACTTGATCAAATTACTGAATGAAGTTGGATCAACAAATCTGCAGAACCAAATTCTGCAGCATGAACAGTAAACGTAAATTGCTTATAACTTGAGCTACAAAACTCCAATTAGGGTGATTCAAAAAGGAGAATAAACTTAAGACAATAAGGAACATTTTCTATGAAGAAAGTTTTGCCAAATTCCAATAGTAAACTGACCAATGAAACAGTACAATTAAGGACACCAAAACTGAAAATTTGGCAATTTTGCCTAAAAGACCTAAGTTTTGAGAAAATGACCAAAACCAACAAGTTTGGTGACCAAAATGTGGTATGTGGGTAAAGTTGGAATTCCCATACCTATTAAGCCTTAGAAAGTCAATAATTTGACTTGAATAGTACAGTGAATAGTAACCCGAAACACAAAATTTCAAAAATATCGAATTTAGCACGTTAGAGCTAGGTAAAAGTAAAGTTAAATTTATTTTTGGATTTATGTTAAATTATGGTACTAAAACACTGTAAAATTGTGTGTTTCAGTTGAAAAGAATACCGGGAAAGAACCCGAGGAACCGAGTCAAGGCCAAGAGGCGACTCGCTTAAGGTTTGTGCACAACATCTCTATGCTTTAAAATTCATTGATAAAGTGAATGAAATATGCATTTTACTTTTGCCTTGAATTGTTGAAAGTTTATTATGACCTTATTTATGATGTTTTGATTTAAATTGTGAAAGTTATTGTGTATATTTGAAATGACAATGTTTAGCAAATTATTAAGATAAGTTTTGAAACCACAGTGTCATGACAACACCTCACTAGCACGACTAGTGGGGGTAATTCGTTTCGAATTTTGATTCCTTCTCTGGAGAAGTGTTGAGGTGTGCCAGTAGAAGAGGATGTGAATGGATATCCATATATTTGAGCTAGCTAGCCTTGTGATGTGATTTCTCTTTAGCCTCTGGCTATTGAGATTTTATTTATTTCGAATGGCATGATTTAACTGTGGGTTTTATGAAATGTGTTTTGATACTTTGAAATGAACTTGGTTCGCATTTAAAATCTCATAATGCATGATTTGTACTTAATTCTCATGTTCAGCCAAATTTTTGAATAAATGTGATTTAAGTTTTGCATAAAGATTATTTTAGTATGTTGTGCACCACTGAGTCCTAGTACTCAGCGATAGCTTATTCTTTGTCATGATTTAGAGACTAGAGGAGCAAGAGATCGAGTCAAGATTGAGGATCATTCAGCTTGAAGTCTTCGGGTATAATTTATACCCTAACTGTAAATATTTCTTTTGATGTATATATTGCACATAAATGTATGGACATGTAAAAAAATCGATCTTGAGCAGTTTGTATAAAATTTGTATAAAGTGGTAATATATATTGTAGTTTGAAATTCTCTTAATGTAAATTTTGTAATGATGTATCTAAATGGTTTTGTTTCTAATGAAATATGAATGGAACTATTTTATTTAATTTGAATGAAATGGATTGCTAGTATTTTGATGATCATTGGATAGTGGATTTGAAATTTGAAAGTTGATAAATGTGTTGAGAAATTGATTGAGATTGAGTATGAAATTGAAGCAGTTGTTGAGAAAAATTTTTAGAAGTGCTTTTTACAGGTATTTGAAGAATTGTTTTCTCAAAATACAGAGGGAACTCTGTCAAAATTTTTATAAAATTTGCGTAAAAATAAAATGGGCCAAAAATATTAACTAGTTTTAATTTTAACTAAATATTTTAAATACTTATTAGAAAATGCTCACCACTTATCAAAAATAAGAAAATTGTTTTAAAATCCCTTGTAGGGTACTTAATGAGTTATCGATAGGTGAAGTTCGGTAGTTCATTAGGTATTCTACGGGATCATGTTATGCCTTACAGAGGGGTAAGGTGTGACAGAAGTAGAGGCCCGTCTGGATTGAGCGACCCGACCACGAGCTGGGACCGAGGTTGCAGAAGGTTCAGGTCGTCCACTTGGCCTAATTACCTCAACTTCATCTGATGTCCACGAGATGTGAACGGAAGGGGGGCTAGCAGCTCTCTGACCTCAACGCCGCTCATTTTCAGGGAAAATAAAAGAAATTAACCAAGAAGAGAATCAAAACCCTTACCGGAATCTGATCGGTGCCGAAAAATTTGAAGAAACAAGAGAAAATGCTGGGATTGCTAAGAGAGGTTCTAAAAATGACATAAGGCAATGACTGAGTCACTTCACCCCTATTTATACCCGTCTGGGCATTAAATGATCGCGAAGTCCCAAGTGACGCATCGGTTAGCGAAATCGGGTTGTTTCCTTGACACGTCGCAAGAAGGTTCTAGAAAAGTATAAAAATCAAACAAATGAGAGTGGTTAAATGGAATAAATTTTCAGACTCAGGGATCGGCAAATAGTGACCAGATCGGATGCTTTTGTCAGAGATCGAAAAATAAATAATGCAATAATTAAATAATAACCTTCAAATAAAATTTCATTTCATTTCCAAAAGGTCGGATAACATCATTTGGGCGATCTCAAGAGATCGAATTACATCATTAAGGGAATCTTTAAAGATCGGATTACATCATTTGGGCGATCTCTAAAGATCAGCGCTACATCTTGCCTAGTAGTGGCTTATGTCAAAGCCTAGTCTTGTGGCTGAATCAAAAGATGTGTTTGATCAAAAAGCCAGCCGCAAGTATTAGATAGATGTGCAGCTCAGATAGGGTGACTATGACTCTCATGATGGTGAGCGGAGTCATCATCGATGTCATCGATCAGAACCAAGCTGCAGTCGGGACGCCCGATATGGTGAGGAGCCAAATGAACTTCAAGAGGCGGTCACTGACATTAAGATTGAAATTAGCAGTCCTCTTGCCCGAGATCGGTTTACCAATTATATCGGTAGACCAATACGAGATCGGCACGATCGTCACTTTCAATCTTGATCGGTAAATTAGTTCGGTTCCCTCACTGTCATTAGATGTTGTCTTCATGGTTCTTTGATCGCTGGGATCATAAATTTTCAAGCAAAGGGCGAAGAAAACAGTCAGAAAAAGATCAAAAGCAGTCACCATAATCAGAATTGTTGCCAGAGAAGCTAGAATTGGAGAAATGGAGAAGCTGGAGGAGGAGAAGTGAAGTATGAAGGGGATTTCTCGTTGGTATATATAGGGCTTGAGCATTTATTGCATGCAAAAACCGAAGCGTATGCATCGGTAACTGAAGAATTAATTGCTTTGACTAAGGCAGGTCAGATAACAAGAAAGATCTAGAATGGGAGAAATCGGGGAATGAGAAGGGACCTGATACTAGAGAGATCAGAAAAGGAGAGGGTCATGATAGGGAGATCGGAAGAAATAGAGATCGGAAAGCATGGAGGGATTAAAATAACTTTCAATCAACTCTCTTCATAATCAAAGCCAAGTTAGTTAAAGTGTTGCAGGTGGATCAAATCTTCACCGCACGCCTCAGTTGCAGAAATGCCTACCTAGCAGACAGACGCCAAAACAGTTATAGCAGTTCTGTACACCTCGATCTCCACCGTTGATCATACTTGTAAGGATAAACCCGGAGCCCTTAGATAAAAAAGTAGATGACAGGATCGGTGCTTTTCATTCCCAGCCCTCGGATCCATCTTGTAAGGTAAGACCCTGAGCCGTTGGATTAAGAGAAGAAAGGACGACTATTCTGAATGAAATCTCAACCCTCCATTTTGATTCTCTTTAATTCTTAGACATCGGATTATGTCCTTTTGAATCCAAACCCTCCGTCTCCCCAAGAGAGATCCTGACCCTTCATTAGGAGCACTCGTTCCCTATAAATACCTACATGCAATATTGTAGAAGGGACGGACAAAAAGGTGGTGGTGATTATAGTGGAAAGACTCTGAAATTTGATTCAGTCTTGCTACTTTGCCATTCTGAACTTTTGTAGTGTTGAGAAACTTTAGAAACCAGTTTTCTTAAGTATCTTCATCAAAGGATTTTTGAACCCTGAAATCTTCATTTTTAGTGCTTGTTCATTACTCTGTAGGATCATTTTCGTTCAGTTTCATCCTCACCGCCCTAATATCAATACATTACTCTCCAAGCTCAACTCTATTCCGACCTAATTCCCGTTACTTCAAGTAAGTACTAGTCTTTCGACTGTCAGCTTTCACCTCTGCAAGATTTGTGGATTCCAGAGTCATTCCTTCCGTCTCCTCAACTTCCCACAGGTAAGCGTCTAAACTATTATTTAGTCGAATACCCTTGTTTATTTTCTCCAGCTTTCTTTTGAAATTTCTTCTATATCCAATTACACTAAAATCTCAAAATAGATTGTCCAGGCCAACAGTTATTTCCTGTACCTTCTTTTATTTCATTTTCAAATTCCATTTATCGTCATTTAGTATTCATTTCTTCCAAGAGTAGACGTTCAATTCATAGGCGACTTATAAATACTCAAAAGAACGTAGGCAGGGGTATTTCGATATGAGAGTTTTCGAACAAATAAAAATGACAAAAAGATAGGTGTAACAAAAGGTCAAATAGTAGGTCAAACAAATAAGTTATGAGATCGGGCTACAAAATGAGCCCAGGAGATAATATAATAGAGCGGGAATCGAGATAGGATCGGATCCCAGACTAGTGATTAAAAGAGATCGGATATCGCCAATCAAAGAGTTCTGATAAGGCGATCACATAGGAGATCGGTGGGAAGTTCGGTCTTGCATCCACTCTCTAGTTATAAGGCTCAGTGGGTCAGGAAAAGCTTGACAGGGGTTTCTTGCGCCCTCGGTCACCAGAATCTTTAGTTCATAGTTCTTATAAAATGCAATTCCAATAAACACCTTAAGAGTTCGGGGGGAGAGTTCTTACCCGAACTCAATCTAATTTTTAACGTAACACATTAAGAGTTTGGGGGAGAGTCCTTACCCGAGCTCGGTTTAATTTAAAAAAAAAAAACCATAATATATTAAGAGGTAGGGGGAGAGTTCTTACCCGATTCTCAACCAAAATCTTAAAATATGTGGAGATCGGAGGAGAGTTCTTATTCGAGATCCTTCACTTAAAACTTTAAACCGAATACTTTAAGAGATCGGGGGAGAGTTCTTACCCAATTCTCAACCAAAATCTTAATAAAATATGTGGAGATCGGAGGAGAGTTCTTATCCAAGATCCTTCACTCAAACTTTAAGCATAATACTTTTATAGATCGGGAGAGAGTTCTTACCAGATTCTCAACCAAAATCTTAATAAAACATGTGGAGATCAGAAGAGAGTTCTTATCCGAGATCCTTCACTCAAACTTTAAGCATAATACTTTTAGAGATCGGGGGAGAGTTCTTACCCTATTCTCAATAAAAATTTTAATAAAATATGTGGAGATCGGAGGAGAGTTCTTATCCGAAATCCTTCACTCAAACTTAAACAGAATACTTTAAAAGATCGGGGGAGAGTTCTTACCCGATTCTGAGTCAAAAATCCTAATAAAATATGTGGAGATCGGAGGAGAGTTCTTATCCGAAATCTCTCGCTCAAACTCTTAACGAAAATACATTAAAGGATCAGGAGAAATTTTTTACCCAGATTCTTTTAACTAAAATCCAAATTAAAATATCACAACTTCAATATACAAAGTAATCCCTAAATAAAAATCCGCTACACGACTCCTACTCATTAAGGGTCATCTCAAGTACTAGTGTTCTTGGGCAGCCCTGAATAGTAAAATATCAAATATTCCTTTTATCCATACGAAGGACTAACATCGTCACTCCAACTCCCCCCCAATTACCAATTTTAATTTATGAAGAGCATAAAGTTAAATCTGCTTAGCCTCATTGAGGGATGAGGTGGGGTGCCTAATACCTTCCCCATCCGTATACGGACTCCGAATCTAGAATCTCTGTTTTCGAAGTGGTTTTTCCTTAAATTATCTTCATAAATGGTTTTCTTTAATTTCCCTCAAAATTAAAGTGGCGACTCCTCATCTTTCCCGCTTCGGTGAGTGGTCGTCCAGGCGACCGCAAATTACCTTGCGAAAGTCAGTTAAGTAATCAAAGGCAGTGCAAGCGTACCATGATTATTTGGAGCATTTGGGCTCGCTAGGAAAAGGGGTTTTGTGGATTGAATATAGCTCCACATAACTTGCATAACCAATGCTGCAGTACTCCACGATCTGTAACTTGCTGACTTTTGAATTGCATATACAGATTCTTGTTTAGATATATTTAGACCAATCAATGAGCATCTCATAAAATTTTGCATTATGTATTTTAGGAAATTTCCATGCCTGCATTTAATTAGGAAAGTGAATTAGTAATCATGCTTCAAAATCGATGATTTCTAATTCAGTGCTATTAAATCATCTTTACGACTATAAAGTTTTAAGTTCAAGCTCCAATCCAAGTCAAATTAAAAATCATGATTCAAAAATTATGCACTTCATATTCCAAACACCTTTGGCAACTGAGACGTCAGGGGATTACTTTTATTGTCAAGCTGTAAAGTTGTAGTGATTATGTATCCGCACAGCGACTCATTAAGGTCTTCAAGCTCCAGTCCTTTAACAGACAACAACTTGCCAGTTAATGTCCCAAAAACACTGTTGCAAGAGTTTTGCGATCGTCAGACGATTCTCATAGAAGTAGAAAAGTGAGAAGTCGCTACTTTGATTTTGAGGAAAATTAAAAAAAAAACGGGTTTTATTTTTGGAAAAGGTTTGACCACTTCTAAGTCTGAGATTCTAGGCTCTGGGTCCGTATACACATGGGGAAGGTGTTAGGTACCCCACATCGTCCCTCCACGAGGGCAAGTAGATTTAAACGATGTGCTCTTTATAACTTAAGACCGATAACCTTTGAGGCTTGAATTATGATGTTGGTTCCCGTTATTTATTAAATGAACATTTGATATTTCACTAGTCCGGGTTTCCCAAGAAAACAAGTAAATGGGAAACCCTAAAGTGAGTTAAGGTTATGTTAGTTTAATTTTGTTACATATTTATTAAATTCCTCCTTCTTTGAATTAGGACTCTAATTCCGGAGAGGTATTATTTGATCCCTAGAGATTCACAATCAATAAGGAGGACTCTCGGCTTACTCATTATTTACCTTATCATTAGCGTCTCAAATAATTGAAGGTGTGGTATGTGTAGTGAATATACATGAACCAATATGGGTATAGGTTTTCATTCCTTTTAATTATGACTCTAATTCAAAAGGGATGTGTTAACTATGACCTAGAGAATTCCCTTCACTAATGAGGACTCTCAGTTAATGAAGGAATATCTCATCATTGGTATAGTTATCTGTAAAACCTTTACCCGTATCATTTCATATTTAATATATGTGATGTTTTATTTGATTAAACCGAACTGAAGGAGGAGCTTCCTTAATAATATTAGCACGTGGACTTCAGGAGGGACTCTCCATTGAGGTCCCAAATATAAAGTTCGGAGTTCTTGGAGGGACTCTCCCAAGAATTGAACACCAAAATGTATTCGATAAATTTGTTGAAGAGTTTGTAGAATTTTATAAAAAGGGAAATAAGTGCTGAGATTTCAAGGAAAGGACTCTCTCCCGATCTCCCCTTTTTGCGCCAAATGAGTCTTTATAAAACATAAAACTGCGGGGATTCAAAGAAAGAAAGATCTTCCGAGCTCTCGTATTTATAAAAAACAAGCTTCATAAAGATATAAAACTATGGGAGTTCAAGAAAAGGACACTCTCCCGAACTCCCATATTTGTAAAGGATGAGTTTTATAACAGATAAAATTGTAGGGTTCGAGGAAAGAACTCTCTTCTAAACTCTCGTTAAATGATAGAAACAGTCGAAAAATGATGTAAAGGATAAAACAATTCCATATGTGAAATGTCTAATTGCCGGTTATTTTCGATCTCTTATTCTGTGAACTTTTTTCACTCTCTATGTTTTCGATCTCTTATTAGTTATCTGAACTCTCCATTGTCACTTGAACTTATGTCTAACCTTTTCGCTTTTATTGTTTCCGACCTCTCTAATCAAATCTAAACTCTTTATATTGAGCCAGACTTCATTATGTCAGACCTCTTTATTTCCATCATTCCCGACCTATCTCCAATCAAATCTGAACTCTCCATGTCAGCGCCCTCATTTTTACCTCGCTCCTCCCATTCGAACTCTTCAATATTCTTCCAAACGTCAAGTAATATTTATACCACCTGAACTCTTATTTTACTAAAAAAATAAAGAGAAGTATACTTTTGAAATGACATATGCATTACTGTAGCATGCAGAGAGTAATATTTGTGTGACAAACTAATTTATTCTAAAAGTTCAGCATGATTAGATGTTCTAAAAGTTCGAATTCTAGCCTATGTAACAAATATAGCCTAATTACATTCAATCGGAGGTAGGGCTATTGAGGAGTTTACCTGTAAGGATCTATCAAAGATAATGGGTGTGCTGCTGCTAATATCTCACGTTAAAAGGGATCGTAGGAGATGGGCCGACCAAGAGTGCCTTTTGAGATGCCGAAAGCGACTGGAATAAGACCTTGATGACGAACTAAGATTGGACCACTGAGGTATTGCACGAATCTATTGAAGAGAGGGACCAAAGAGTCAGGAGTTCTGGTAGCAAGATCCTTCAGAAAACTAGTTTCTAAAGTCCCTTAAAGACTAAGAACTTCAAAGCAATGGCCAAGAAGCTAAAGCAATACTTAAAATCAGAGATCCCCTCACCAAATACTAGCAACCAGAGACCCCTTCTACAGTAGCATTCAGATATTTATAGGAAATGGTGTCTTAAAATGGAGGGTCAGGATTCGAGTAGGAAAAGATAAAGAGTCTGGATTTAGAAGGACATAATCCAATGGCTCAGAATTAAAGAGGATCAAGATTGAGAGTTGAGATTTAGTTCAGAATTCTTTTGTCCTTTCTTCTCTAATCCAACGATTGGGGGTTTTGTCTTACAGAATGGATCCGAAGGCTGGGAATGAAAAGTGCCAAATCTGTTATTTACTTTTAATCTAATGGCCTAAAACCCATCCTTACAAGTGAGATCAATGGTGCGAATTAAGGCATACTAGGAGGCTTTAACCGCCTCGGATCCAATGGTTCAGGTTCGTCCTTACAAATGGGATGGATGATGAAGATTAGATTGTACCCCAAATGCTTTAACTAACTCAGATCTGACGGTGAGGGAAGTTAATCTTGCAGATCAAGGGTCATAACTGGAGGTAACTTTTGAACTCCTGATTCCCCAAACCTTCCGATCTTTATTGGCCATCTCTCGATCTACCCGATCTCTCATTATGGTTGGCAGCTCTGAGACCTTCTATTCTGATCTCTTAAACCAACTCTATCCACGTTCGATCTCTTCTCGTTTCTCGATCTCTTTCCTATCCCTCCTCTGTATTTGGTCTATATCGATGAACCTCGAATATCGGTGAAGCATTAAATCCTCCACTTACCGATGAGCCACTTTGGCTTCTACAGGCATTAAATGCCTAGGCCTATATTTACTAGGGGCAGTAGGCTACCATTCTCACGTTTCCACCTTTCCTTTTTCGATCAATTTTTGTCCTGTTTTTCCCCATGCCTTACCTTTCTGGTACTTTTTTTTTACTATGACAACCGCTTTGATCTTTTTTCGATTACTTCCTTTGCTTGTCACTTGAAAATGGATGACACCGATGGTTAGAGAATTATGAGAATGTTATCCAATGATGGCGAGGGAACCAGACTAAACGGCTGACCATGGTCCAAAATGACTATCACACCGATATCTGATCAGCCTATTGGTCCGAGTCAAAGACCGATCTTGGGTGAGGGGGCTGCTAATTTCAATCTTGATATCGATGATCGCCTCTTGAAGTTCATATGCCTCCTAACCATCTTAGGGGTCCCGATTGAGGCTTGGTTTGGTTGATGACATCGATGATGACAACGAGCTTTCCCTAGTCTTTACCATAGTTGACGAGAGCCACCTTCCCGATCTCCACGTATCTCTTGAATGGCATCTTGAGATCGGGAAGTGTCAAACTACAGAAACAAGGGTAGAACGTAGGGTAGAGTAGGTAGGAATATCTATAATTAATGATCGAGTTAGAGAGATCACCCAAATGATGTAATATGATCTTTTAGAAATGAAATGGACTTTTTATTTAAGCTTAATTCCATTTTAACTCTCTATTATGTTTTTATTTATTTATTATGTTTTATTATTTGCATGGTTCTGATTACCCTTCTAATCGGTTTCCTAGCCGATCTCTCTTGTCCAGACTCTCTTACCCGATCTCTAATCATAATCCTTTCAATCGAACTCTTTCGACCCCCCTTTATATTCGATCTCTAAACAAAATCCTTTTAGTCGACCTTACATGTCCGATCTCTCCCCCTCTGGAACCTTCTTTAGGCGTACATGGAGAGCTGTGATAACATTTAATTTTTCGCTTACCGATGTGACGCCTAGGGTCTTGCGAGCATTCAATGCTCGGATGAGTATAAATAGGGAGGGGCTAAGTTATTTTTGCACTTTGCTCTCTCTATTTTTTCAAGCCTCTTAAATGCTCTCTCTTAGTTTCCTTGACTTTTCTTATGCCGATTTGCAACCTGGTATTAGTTTGATCTTTTTTCGGTTAATTTTAACTTTATTACATGAAAATGAGTGCCACCGACGGTCAGAGAGTTACAAGCCCGCCCTCTATTCACTTCTCGTGGTCCTTAGAAGAGGATGATGAGGGTGGACTAAGTGGGCAATTCGATCTTGCTATAATTACCATTTCGACCACTAGTCAGCCTGCCGGGCCAATGCCAAGACAAGCTCCGGTTACGAGGAAGGAGAATCTACTTATGGACGAGCTCCCATCAAGCCTCAGGATATCTGATCTCGAGTTAATTAGCCTAGAGTTCAATCTTCCTATCGACTTTTTTGAGCTCATTAAGTGCCATGAAGATCTTCAAGCCGATCACTTCTTCGATGAAGTAGATCTGATTATAGTGCACAAAGAGCAATTAAAAGCCGGGTTATAGTTTCCTTTGGAAAAATTTTACAAAGACGTTCTAAAGTATCACCGAGTTAGCATAGCTCAAGTACATCCAAACTCCTAGCGGACTCTGGTAGCCTTTAGAGGTCTTTGCCGAGCCAAGGGACTGGAGCCCATAGTGAAGGTCTTCGTCGAACTTCATAGGCTTACTAGGCGAAAAGATGATGAATTCTGGTTCTTTCAAGCAAAATCGAACTGCAGGCTCTTCACTGATCTTGCTTCCTCACTAAAAAATTGGAAATATCGGTTCTTTATCCTTAGGAGTAAAGATCCCAGCTGTTTTGTGGGCATTCCCCGTAGCTGGAATTACCTGGTCCCAAAGCCAGAAAAGAAAATCACCCTGAATGAAGCCGAGGACACCAGGGTGAAGGAACTAAAAAGCTAGGCGACCACTCGCAAATACTCATGTTCAGACGTGATCCTTACAGAGCTGAAATAGTGGATAATGAGTTTGATCGCCCACGAGTTCATCGAGCTGTAACTCTCTGACCTTGGCCCCAGAACGAGTAAAACTCGAATCTTTGATCTCTTAGTCCTAGCGATCTTACTAACTTGCTTTTCTGTGGAGATATGGCGAGAGTTGAAGCTGTGAGAGAAGCTCGAAAGCAGAACAAGGAGCTCAGCAGGAAGGTACTAGAAATGAGAGAGCTGAAGCTCAGTAGAGAGCTTGAACTGAAGAGACGAGCTTCGAGGTTCAAATCCAAGAGCAACTGATCCCAGAGGTGCAAATCCTCACTGTGGAGCCTCCCACTCGATCTGAGCCTCCTTCTTGACTTCCGGTCTCCTTAGCTATAGAGGCTGGATCCTCAGGGCAGGGAGCTTCATTTGGGCAACCTCTCTCACAAGGTGCCAGAATACTACTCTAATCATTGGAGAAGAACAAATCGGTGCAGGGCAACCTTGACTTGGAAAAAGTATTGAGCACTACGATCTGCCTTCCTGAGGACCTGACCAGAAGGGCCCTGAAAGTATTAATGATTTTCTCAGTCTTTCAATGAGTTTGACCTCGGAAGCAATGGCGACCCAGCACGTGGTTAGAGAGAAGGTTTATCTTATGAAGAGGGAGATGTCAAAGATGTCCCAAGATGCAGCGGTAGTGCAGAACTAACTCTCTGCTGCAAATGCTCGAATCGTCGAACTGGAACAATAGGCAAAGTCTCATGAAGAGAGGGTAGCTCTGCTAGAGAAGGAACTTGACGATGTCCGAGTTAAGTTTTATGAGAAGATCCATTCGAAGGAGGAGGACGCTCTGATGAAGGAAGCTGGGGCTTATGTGAAAGCCCATGGTGATCTCCTGGCCGAGCTCACCAAGCGCTATCCCAATGAGAACTTCGCCTGGCTCGAGGAACTTACTTCGGGTGCTAATGCAAAGAGTAAGGGCAATCAATAGGGGGAGGAGGGAGTGACTGTTGAGAACGTACTTAAGGAGCGGGCTGAGGAAGACCCTCTCGCTGAATGACTTTGTACTTTCATACCCTTTGAAATGAATGAACTCTTTTTATGATTAATTTTCTTGATAAGATTGGAAAAACATTGGATCAAGTTACATGCGCAAGTACTGAAATTAACTCCCAATCAATTGAATGAAGTTGAACATAGAATTAGACGATCCTCAGATTGATTAAAACATAAGATCACCTTAAAGAGATCGAAAAACCATTGCACACGAACACAAGATCAGATAGCCCTGAGACTGAACATCGATTGAAACTTTTGAAACATCAAAAGAGTGATTTGGAATATTATTAAATTGAAAAGGTAACTTGAGATCGGATCATGATTGAAGTACTTAAGGTTGGAATAATTATTAGATATCAGATTAAACATTAACTTCATTAAAGGTGAGCTATTCAGGCCAGATAACTGATCACAAAACTATCCGCAATTTAGAATTTTGGGGTATTTTGAACACAATGAGATCGAAAAACAATAAAATTTAAGATCGGATGATCCAAAGATCAGATATCGATCAGAACAGGTCGAATAAAGACGAAGAGATCAGAAAAATGACTTTTAAGGTGTATAACATTTTTTGAAACTTAAAAACCTAAACACATAATGAAAAGATTGGGAAACGACCTAACTGTGTGAGATTGAATTATTCTGAAGACGAACCATTACTGAGTTCAGATAAGTGACCTGTGATCGGATCATAATTTAGGTAGCTTACTGAGATCAGATGATGTTCAGATAGGAAGTTCATTTACTTAAAATTGCATCATAACTTTTAAAGAGAAAATTTGTATTTTTAAATAAGTTGTATATTTAAAGGCTGGCCAAAATATGGTGTCTACAAACACTATTAAATCCTTGTATGAAAAATGATACTTGCCTAGAGATGGATGAGACAAAACGATGTTCAATTAGACGATCAACATAAGCCTCCCTGCTACTTTTGCTATTCACATAGCTCAGTTCTGTGCTCCATTGGCACCCCAACAAAGCTTCAAGGAATTTTAGAACTTCAGAGTCAATGAGCTCACCATCTATGATCTCCTTGCACTAACTACGTAAGGAGGGATCTAGATCCCTTACATCTTCTAGTGAAATTTTCCTTCTTTCGGCCAGTTTCATAAGAAACACATGGGCAAAGGCAACATCAATTTGTATTTCAAACATTAAAGCTAACACAACCAACTTCCTAACGAATTTAAAGCACTCGAGGTCTATGGTTTTGGGCTTAATTGCTGCGTATATAAAATAAATAAATAAATAAATACTATATAAATTCACAATTTATGGCTATTTAATACACACACACACACACACACACACACACACACACAATTCTTGATGTTGGGAACCAAGATACTATATATGCATAATGATCATAGCACAAACCAACTTCTAAAATCAAATTGTTTGCAAGTTATAGAATTAATGTTTGAATCATATTCTGAAAATACATACAAAATATTGCAAGAGATTAGTAAATTTATTATGTCAAGACTTGAGAGGGAACCAACAAACATTGACTTGTAAATGTCAGTCAAATAATTTAAGCAGTGAAAGCTTACTAGGATTTGGATATAACCTCTTAGGATCATTTGGGCATGCTAGAAAAAGGGACTTTTAAGGATTGAATATAGTTCCACATAACTGGCGTAACCAATACTGTTGTACTTCATGATTTGTAATTTGCTAATTTTTGAATGCCATATAAAGATTCGCGTCCAGTTTTTCAGACCAAACAAGCATCTCATGTAACTCCACATCATGTATTCTTATCTCAGTAATCATCATCATGGCTAAATGCATCTTGGATTTACTATCCGTCACATCCTTGTGCTCGAGTAGCCTCAAGTGATCATTGGTTATATCGGTGCTTTTAGTTATTAGTTCTAACAGTGAATGCCTTTTGTTTCTTAATATATTCCAAAAGCGTTCTTCACCACTCTTGCAAAGTTTAGATATCCCATGCAAAGTCACATCCGTCCCTAACCTATAGAGACATATGTAACTGGGAAAACTGGCAGAGTTTCCCCTAAATCTATAGCTAAAAGAAATCTAGAAACCTGTGAAAGTACATCTAATGTATAAAACATGGCATTTGTGCCCATCAACATATTTAGATACACTAATATTCGTATGCCCTCTCTGTGAGGATCAAAATAAAACATTTACAGTTCAGAGTTTCTAGCCATTTTTATAGATGTATAGTAAACTAAAACAAAATAATGATCCAAAAGAAAGATATTGGCACGACCTCCACTAGACTGTATAGCTGGTGAAGTGGAAGAGAGGACAATACTGAAGAGATGTTGATATTGGTGGAGTCAACAAAAAGAATTTGAAATTTTGAAAATTAAGAGTGAGTACAACTACTTAGTGAGCAAATAAATAAATAACAAAGGGGAACAAATAAGGTTTTGATACTTAATAGTATCAATTTTGCTATGTTAGAACAGGTCAACTGAATAAATATCATTTAATCTAAATCATATAGCTAAGCTAAAATAAAATTCATGTTGTAACAATATTGCTAAAATAAATATATCAAAATCATAAAGCTTGCAATATCCTTATACACTCGCAATATGCTTCCTGTAGATAATGCTGGCATCTTAGGCGCAATAATAAACTCTGGCAACCTGAGAGCAATGCTGGCATCTTAGGCTTATAATGACACCACAATAACCCAAGAGCAATAAAAATACTGGTCATACACATGTGCAGAGCTACCCCCAAAGGGCGACCACCTGATATGCGCCCCAAAGGCTATTTGTATATCAAGCACTGTCCCAAAGACAGTATAAGTATAAGTTAAGCTGAAAATAAATCACCCGTCATCAAGGTGTTATCTATTCAGTGCATATATTGAGTGTATTCGGCCATTTATTCAGCTGTAATTATAAATCTCATTTTATTTAATAATAAAACATAAAATTACCATTCTCTGTCCCATTTTCATACTTAGAAATAATAATATAAATAATTTACGTTTAATAAAATACTAGTGTTATATATTTATCCACTCACCTCTACTGAAGATAGATTAAAGCCTAGATCGCTGGAGCACCCTTAGTATCTATTACAGGAGTTGAATCATCTTCTAAAGTTAAAGAAAATAAAGAGGCATCAATAAAGGAATTTAAATCCTAAGCTGAAATTGTGAGATATAAAATGCATAATTTATGTACGAAAATTTTAAAAGGAAGCCAGCAGCACTTCGGCATAACCCGAACTTTTTCCAAAATTTCAACAGTTTAACTAATTCTCAACAAGTTACAAGATATCACAAATAAATTTAAAGTGTCTATCTGTGGCCTACACTAAATAATATAATAAATTCCATATTTTTTGCATTTATTTCTCCTTCTCCATTTGATATATATTTCTTTCTCCTTTAGCATTTCATGCTAAAATTCCTTCCCTTTGCTACATCAAAATTCTTGCTAATTTAATTACTATTAATCTCTATTAATAGCTCCACAATAATCACATCATACTTTTAACATTTCATTATCCACCTAGCAATTAAGATATAACACTTAAATCCATCCCTCTTTCTAACAACATTAGAAATTTTCCACTAGTTTATAACTTCTAATAATACTAGAGATATAATATTTAACTCTATTTTTTTTTTATGTACACAACATGCTAAATTTCTTGCATGTTTCTAGTTAAGATTTAATATACTCAACAATTATCAAACTATTAGTAGCTTGACCATCCATCCCAAATTTGTTCATTAATGGGTTATATTCTCTAATTAAAATTAATTTTAATCATTGCTACACCAACTTAAATCCATCTCTTCCTATAGAAACACCATTTTTTTTTTAATTCAACCTATTAAAGAGCACCCACCTAATAGTTAGAAATTTCACCTCTCTATTAACCCACATACACTTATTATTCCAAAATAAAATTCATCTCCCTATTAGTCTTATGCCATAAAAATTATCAAAGAGCAATAGAATATCAAATTAAACTTAGAAAATTGAAAGGAAGAAAATAAGAATTTGCTCACTTGAAAGAAATTAGTGGCTCTTGTGAGTGGAAGATGATTTTGAGTTAAAGTTTTTGTTAAAAATAAGTGTTTGATTAAAGCTTGAGTGGGTTTATGGGTTTGATTTGAGATATAGATGTGAATAAAAGGGATGAGGGGAGAAGTGCTTGGGTAGACTCCCCTGTTTCTTCTCAAGGAAAACAAAAAGAAGGGGAACTTTTTTTCTTTTTTTTTTTTTTCCTGGTCTTGAGGCCAACGGGAAATAATTCCCAAAGAATTCTGCTCCCTCTTTATATTATTATTATTATTATTATTATCATCTAGAGATTTTTCAAAGCTATAAGACATGGGCCTTATCACTTGTGTTATGGGCTCTCATAAAGTGGGTTAATGGGCTGAGTATTACATGCAATGCTTCAGAATGGTAAGATATTAAGAACATCCACAATAAACAGATTCCACATAGGAGAAATTTTCAAAATTAGCAATGTGCACTTCCATCTTTGAAAGCTTAAAATTCAGATACTTTTTTAAAGCAGAATCCACTTGCAAAGGAATAGCATTAGATAAAACGAGTGAAAATGCCTTAAAAGTCACGAACATTAATGATGCCCGAGGATGGACCTGGCGCTACATTCCAAATCTCTAGACAAGCTTTCTGCCAAATCTCTGAAAATGGGAAGAATATTTCTTATTGGGTATTCAAGATACTCGAAATTGATTTCATACTTAAAAACTTTTTCAAAAATACATAATATATGTTGTTAACATTATTTTAAACTATTATAGAATAATATCTATAAATCTTTTCATAATATTTATTTAGGGTTAGTAGTGTATTAAATATTTAAATAAAAATTTTCAAATGTTATAATATAATATAAATGAACTTATTACATTAAACAAGAATTTTTTTACTATTTTTTATTATTTATATTCTAAAATAAAAAAATTCTGCACAAAACACATTAAAAATTTATTATTGAAAATTAATATATTATATTAATATTATATTATAACAAAAATTAACAAAAAATTACGCATAAAAAAATTAAGTCACAAATATATATAATGAGTATAACAATGTGCGTAGCACGTTACTAAAGAAACTAGCAATATATAAATATTAATTTAATTATTTAAATTTAAATATTAAATCTTTAATAACTAATATTAAAATTTAATAACTGCAATATAACATATAAATATATAAATATTTGAAATGTTTTTTTATTACCTATTATTTTATCATTGTTAGAAGTATTTTCCATATATAGTGTAAAATTTTAAAATAAAATTTTTGAAATATGATAATTTTATTTTTCTTTAACCATTATGTATTGTGTGAGAATTAATTTAAATATAATTTCCATTCATATTAATATATTTAGTATAAATAATTTAACTACACATTTTTATTGTAATTTTATTGAAATATATGTTCATATAGTGATTGACATATAATAAAAATAGTGAAACAATGTTGTTAATACCATAAAAAAATTAATAATCAAAATGAGATAATCAAATTTGAGTTTCACATACATTATATATTAATATGATGCACTCACCATTTATGCTATTTCACTTGTATTAGGAATTAAATGAATTTATAATTTTTTGTGTAAATTTCATTTATTGTACTACAATTTTAGCCCTTATAATAACATTGTGAATTGTTTTTTTTTTTGTTCTTAATTAATATAAACATATTTTATGGACAATAAAATATTTTTTAATTTATTTTTGTTAAATTTTTTATTAACATGTTGACCTAGCATTTCTATAAAAAAATGAAAATAATATAAATACCATATCTCTCTATTCTTTATCCATCTTTCACTCTTCCTTCTATGTCTCTCTCATCCCTCTCTTCTCTCACACTATCTTCCTCTTTTTCTCTTTCTTTCTCTTTTGTCTCTCTCTCTCTATGGCTCTATATTTTCATTGAAATAATTTCTCATCAATAATGAAATATGTATTAAATTAAAAATTATAATTATAATTTAAAATTCTTATAAAAAATATGAAAATTAAATTTCTTCTTTTATTTGGATATTTTAAGGTATTAATTTTATTTAAGTTAATAAAATATAAATTTCATGAATTAACTAAAAAAAGTGGCATTTACGTTTTCCTCTCCTATTAAATTCCTTAATGAAAATTTTACTAAAATTTTATTAATATTTTCAAAATTTAATAATTTTACTATTTATAATAATTAGTTGTTAATATATAAAATAATTAAAATTTGTCGTAACTTGTGTATAGACTTTTGTGGATAATTAGACATTTTTTTTTCTAAATTAAATAAACGGAACCATAGTTTTTATTGTTTGTAATTAAATTATATTTATATAATCTTAGTTATGTTAAAATTCTAATTAAAACGTCCATCTTCCGAGTTATAATAAAATTAGAATTAAAATTTATAATAAAATTTTAATTTACGTTAATTAATTTTTATAAATAACAAATTTATGAGGTTATCTTAATCGGTTTAGGAGTTTGCCTCTCATTCATACATTTATATATATTGTAGAATTATAGATAGATATATATTATAGACGTTGATTATAAATAATTATTTTATAGTCATGATTATTCTAAAAATTGCTTTTTCAGAGTTATAATTATATATTAATCAATTAGAAGGATATCTACACTTATTATATTTATTAATATTTTTCATATTTTTATTTTCTGTAATATTGAAAGTCTGGGTGTACACAGTTCTAATTTTTTTTTTTTAAGCCGAACTAAAAAAAGGTAAATTAATAAGAATTAAAATTTCAAAAAATTGACATTGTAAGAATCAAATCACATCGTCCGTCCAAACTTACCTTATTAATTTAATACCATAATGACATTTTATCGATAATTGAATAAAAAAATTATATCAGATAATACCAAATAACAGCAGAACTTACTCTGCTTCATTATAAAATTGCCAGAGAAGATAATCCAGGGGAAAAGCCATTGTCCAAATACAGTCCAGAACAAGAATTTTTTATTGTTTTAAGCAAAAAATTTATTAAGAGGAAGATTTAGGTAAGGGAAAAACCACCTGTGGCTAGAACCCAAGAGCCAGCAGGCCCTAAAGTCCAACACCCACCTAGAACCATAGCCAACAGTTGATAAAAAAACCCCTTGCAATTACAAACACAGCAAATAACGACCAACAGTCCTTTACAAACACAGAGCATACACCAACCTAAACGCATGATGTTACAAAATGATTTGATTCACTGCAAGTTCATATAGCCAAGCTCTGCTAGCCTTTTTTTTTTTTTTTTTTTTAATTTTTGCTTTATTTTAACGAAGCAACATGAAGAAATGCTCATAAAAAAACACTAGACGTTTGTTCACACAATTCAAGCTGAAGAAGAAATTTTAGGGGAGTTGATTGGAATCTGAAAAATACTAACAGCCAGAATCCTTCACAAACTTATGCTCCAAAAGCGTATCAGCAGTTGGACGCTCATTTGGATTACGTTTCAGGCACCGCTCGATAAAATCTAGTGCCAGAGGATAATCATGAAGACTATACTTAGGAAGATAATGTAAAATGGACCCTTTTTGAACCTCCAATTCTAGATCTGCTTTAAAATCTTTCAAAGGATCAGTGGACTTTGCATGCAACTCTTTGAAATGAGAGTACGGAAAATCCCTAATTAACATCTCCACGACGGTGCAGCCAAGGCTCCAAATATCAGCTTCAAATCCATACTCTTTGTCCTGTTTCATAACCTCCGGAGCTGTCCAGTCTATTTTCCCATATCGAGACTTCAAAAGAGCAATTACTCCAGTCACTTTTGTCAATCCAAAATCTGTAATTTTCACGTATCCTTTCTCATCCACCAGTATATTTGCACATTTGATGTCTCCATGGACTACCTTTCGCTCATGGAGATACTTCAAACCTTCCAGTATCTGTTTGGTGTAGTGGGACACTTGGGATTCTTCCAATTCAAAACTTCTATATACTTTTCGGAGGGAGCCTGTACTTACAAGCTCAAGAAAAATATTGACCTTCGACTCATCCTCCTCAGTGCCATAATATTTGACTATATTTGGATGACTAAATTGACACAATAAGTTAACCTCTTGATTAATTTTGTCAATTTCTCCTTTATTTTTAATTTGTATTTCCTTTACGGCGAAAAAGAAACCGCCATCAGCATATCCCTTGTACACTTTTCCGAAAATTCCTCCTCCTAGAGGCTTCTTACGATCCTTTCGCCACTTTGACTTTGTAATATTGAGTCTTTGTCTATTAATCTGGCAAGTATTTAACATAGTATCTATGTTAAAATTTAATAGAAATTGCAGTAATGCTAATGAAACTAGATATCCCAAAACTCACAGGATTTCTTCTAAAACATTCGCAACACTTACAGTAAAACAATGAAATTGCTAAAAGGTTCTAAAGAGAAGTCCAGAAGCCTATAATTGTTTTAGAAAGATGAAAAAACACCATTTATTTCCAAAGAAGATTCCACTAATAAAGCAACTCATGTAATAATATTTTGAAATCAATCTTCAGAGCTTTGATAAGTATTGAAAACGTATAGGAAACGATAGCTAGGCTATATTAACCCAATGGAAATTCTGTAAGCACATACCTTCAAGAACTGGGACATTAGAGGATCACTTTCATTGTTGTCATGATTCACATGTGTTCTCTCACCAGAATTAAATCCAAGATTTAAGTCTCCTTTTAGCACCAGGTTAAGATCTTCAACATCTATTCCCCTATACTTTAGCAGTTTGTCGATTGATTTTCCAAAAACACTATCGAAGCCTCTTCTGAAAAAGGATATCTGTTCAGACATAGAGTTGATGAAGTCATCCAGAATTTCATCATCATCATGAAAACGATGCTTGGCCTTGTTATTGTAAAAAGATGGATTTGCATCTCTTAAATCTTTTACAGAAATTTCCTCTCCAGCCAATGGCAGAAGAAACAAACGATGAAAGGCAACACCTACTTGTACTTCATGCATCAATGCCAATGCAATCACTTTACCAGAAAATTCGAAACAGTCGAAGTGTAATGGTTCTAATTTCAATTCTGCATATATGATAAATGATAAAGAAAAAACTATACTTAAATGGAATCGATATTTAATAAATTTAAGATAAAAAAATGATTTTGTTGTGATGTGTCTCATATTTAGATAATTATGACCCTGTTTAAAAAATTTGCAATGTAATCTGAATTCGATATTATGATTTGATCAAATGAGCATGATAGAATGCAAGGGTAATTTTGAATTAAACCCAAAATCACATTTCGACACAACTCAACTATGAAATTTTTATTATACTATGCAAAACTTCAATATGACCTGGTGCTCTAACTCTTCACACAGATTAACAGACCCATATCTTACTACTTTAAGACTTCACTTGGACACACCTTCACCTTAGCATAAATATTTCCTTACTCCAATGAGGGCCTAGTTCTATTATTATACTCATGAATCAGTAATCAAAGTATATATTGCAATACTTAACATTATGAATATCCAACAATGAGCTACTGTCTTAGCGCTGTGAGGTTTTGAATTTTATATTTAATAATGGTATCTCATAAATTAATATATATGATAAAGTTGTGGCAAAAAGTTTATATCAATCATTTCTCAAGAAAAAAAGCAGGACAAGTAATAATTGTGGATGCTATTCATAGCAAGGATCAATATTCATTGCAAGGATCAAAAGATACGATCTTACCAGGATTAGGATAGAACTTCATAGGATCATTTGAGCACGCCAGAAAGAGGAGATTTTATGTTTGAATATAGCTTGGCATAACTTGTATAACCAATCCTGCAATTTTTTAGGACTGGTAATATTGTTATCTTTCAATGACTCATACAGATCTTCGTCTAGAAATCTAGACCAGTGAACGAGTGGCTTGTAGAACTCAGCATCAAGTAATTTTTCCTCAGGGATCATCATCATCGTAACTAAATGCATCCTGGATTTAGAATCAATCACATCATTGTGCTTAAGAAGCCAATGATAATCATCTTTCCACGTAGTTTTTTCAAGTATCAGCTGTAGTGAAATCTGCTGGTTCATTAATACATGCTGAAATTGCTTTTGTTCATTCTCCCAAAGTTGAGAAATGCTGTTTAGCTCTTTCAAAATGTCCAGATACACAATCGAAACAGAATGCAACCAACCACTTGTTTCGAATATTCTTGCTGTCTCTGGTATAAGTCTAAGATTATTCTCCATTTTATTCAACAGGATACTAAATACACCTTTAATACCTGTTGACAATAAATCAACTATATACTTATCCTCCTCTTTGGCATTATCTATACCACAAATTGCATTACGTAATACGCCTGAAAATACCTGGAATTCACAAAAATGAAATTTCAATGACTCAATTACATAATATGAGTTTCGATTTGATTCTTGCATCTTACTCAATAGGATGCTTAAGGTATTTGCCATCTCAAAAAAGGGGGGTCTAATTTTAAGAATTTTGCGTAGCTCGCTAAGGTTACCTCTTTCCAACAACTGCTTTAGAGTAGTCCGCCATAGCCGATACAGAGGATCACCATATACCTTACTAAGCGAAGCACAAAATTCTAATGCTAAATGTATACATCCATCAACAGAAACATCTGGACAATTCGATATTTCTAACCAGGAAAACGTTATCAAATCAGAAGCATAGTCTTTGTATTGTGGAATTTCTGACCTGTAAAGCATAACCAAAGTCGCAGGGACAGAATACGAACTCATAAGATTCTCCGATTCCTCTTCTGTTAGAAGTGCCAACAGTGCGAAAATCGTCATCCAGTTATCGTCAAAAGCAGCTTCCGAGAGATATTCCCCTAGGCACATGCGACAAATGTTTGAACTCATTTGGTGAATCTTTTGGAAAAGTACCGATGTGTCATCAAATCCAAGCTTCAATTCGAGGCAATCGTCGTTTTGAATTGAGTAGTCTTCAAGTGTCTGCCACCGCTGTAGCTGCTTTCCCTTACAATATAATTTCTGTTCCGTAACTGGAATTTTACATTCCAGTAGAATTCCCTGGTGGACATCCTTCACTGTACTACCAGGATACGCAAGGAATTTTTGAGTCGTCCCATCCGGTAATTTGATGGATAATCCGATGAAATTGGATTCACCATTCGCCATCTGCTCTGGATCAACACGCCGCAACACAAAATGTTTGTTCGTTTTTAAATAAAAGAGATAAATTAGAGATTATATTATTTATAAAGCTGTTTTTCTTCCATTTTTCCTTATTATTTAATAAATAAAAAAGTGTTTACAGTCTCACATCTAATAAATATAAAAAATTTAAAAAATTTATAAGATAATTTAATTAATTCTTTTTTAAAAAATAATTGATCTAAATTTAAGTATATTCGTTCAACTCATTATGAAACTCTTACCTCCATCTGTTTATTCACATTCTTGTTCAGATCAATTTAATAATAAGAAGAAATAAAATTATTTTGCTTTCTTATTTTTTTTTAAATTTTTTTCTCTCTCTAAAAAATTAAGTTTTTCTAAATCTCATTGGTTGCCGCTGTAATCATTTCACCGACTATCGTTTGTTTTTTCGTGCATTTTTAATTTACTAGTGGACACAGGGAAAAGATAATGATTCCATCATTCACGCCGGGGCTTTGCTTTTAAAACACTAGTTTTCTTTCACAATGGACGACCTTTAAACAAAAGTCTAAAAAAGTGGCTATGACAGCAAGCTGAATTAAATAAAATAAAATTAGCAATTAGGCAAAGAGGGAACTAGTTTAATAAGGTGGTTTCGCAGTTAATTGTCAAAAAAATCTTAAATTTTATCAATTATTATAATTAAATTTTAAAATTTATATAATTATTAAATAAACTATCATATTTGATTGATTGTCCAAATTGATCCGATCGTTAATAAATTTTTAACATACTTAACAGGAATTTCGTATGAATTACCATATCATCAATGGAAAAGTCACATAAGAAACTCTAAATTAGAGTTAATTGTCAAAAAAATTCATAAAGTTTACTAATTCTTACAATTAAACCCTAAAGTTTACATGATTACTAATTATATCCCCATGTTTCATTGATATCTCAAATATAAACCGTTAGTAACTTAGTATGTGGTACTGAAGGGTAATTATAATTACTTTTATTTTGACTATTTTAGTTAGAAGTTACACCTTGTAAGTTTGTTGATACTAATATTAATAGATAATTGATTCAGGAAAATGATTGTTATTTCTTTCAGTAATTTGATCCACCTTGCAGTGGTCAATAGAAGTAGCTACTGACACATTTACTTAGGAAAGAAATGCTTTTATGATATACTAATTAATGATTTGTAGAGAAAAGTTGATGTGTTGAAAAATACCACAAAAAATTTAAAGAATGAAATAGCTTATTTGAAAAAAGAGTTGAATGTGCAGAGGAGGAAAATTTTGATTTTGGTCTATTTCTAGGATCGTATTATGTTGTTTTACATATGTATAGTAATAGTGAATAAACTTTGTTAATGTTGGCTTGAATGTATAGGTTAATTAGAATTAGATAGGGTATTTGTATCTGCAGAACAAAGTTCAGCTTGTAATTTCTTGTTTATTGAAGTATATTAATGGTTTATTGACGGTCAAGTCAATTTGAGACATCATTATAACATAGAGGTTTATTAGCAATTATACAAATTTCAAGCTTTAATTGCAAAAATTAGTAAATTTCATAAACTTTTTTTATATTTAAACCTAATTTGAGATTTTTTATGTGACTTCTCCAGTAATGATATGGCAGCTGACGTAGAACTCCCCTCATATACTAACAGTTTTTTAATGATCGGGTTAATTTGATACATTAATCAAACGTGAGAGATTAATTGATAATTATGTAAACTTTGAGATTTAATTATAATAATTACTAAACTTAAGAATTTTTTAATAGTTAACCCATATATATTCATTAACTTGTAAATTTGTGTTGTTTGTTTGGAGTTTACATTAAATTTCTTCTTTTTAAGGTTGTTTCTCGCTTGCCAAGAATAAGGGTGTTTTGTTTTGGTTTGAGTTTTATTTTATTTAAAAATTAAAATTCAAATCAAAATTAAATCTCTAATTCTTTAATTTGGAGGAATTAAAATTAAAATCAAACTTTGAATTTAGTTTTTATTTATTCTTAATTACTTTTGGTATGATTATATTTTTAATTTTAATTTCAATTTTAACTTTTTTTTTAATATTATTAAATCAAAAGTCATTTTGATATTATGACTAATGGATTGTAACTATATTGTTGCGGTCCATGGAAATTTCTTATGGGTACGAACCTGCAAAACAGAAAATAGATGAGTCAGAGGCTTACCGTGTATGGACTTGGTGAGGACCCTCCGATGCTCAAGTTAGAACTGATATGAGATAATAGTGTATTAGATTGAGTATGGACAAAGAACATACCTCCATAGATAATTTTTTCTCTTTATATAGGATATAGACAATGGTCGATTATGGTAAGTAAACTATATAATTATATGGATATTATTAGCTAGCATTATAGAATTATATTTTTATTTATAGTGCATAATCATAGGCATTACTATATTTGACAATTCTATTAAGATTGCTTATTTTTAATAAAGATTCTTTTCTATTATTGAGTGGGTCTTACAGTAGTTAAACTATTTGAATGAATCTCCTGATTGAACCATTAAATATCATTAGGCTCATGGGCTATCCAAAAACCCAAGTTACTTGATTAATTATATATATTTTGAGGAGCTATATCATTAGTTCCTCCCTCGAGTATGAATATTTAGGTTCGTTTACATGTCAAAGCTTTAGTTATTGCCCTAATTTTTTTTTTTAAGTGCAAACTATCATCTTGATAATCGCCTTTAGGTGAATTTGAACCTTTGATTTGCTTAGTTTGAACTATTCCTTAGGTGGACTTGCACCTTTAATTTGCTTACTTGGTGGGCTATCATTTTAGATGGGGTAAACACATTTATTTTATCCTGACAGACTATCATTGTAGATAGGCTAAGAATCTTTATTTTAGCCTTGTAGACTGTCATCGTAGATTGGTTAAGCACCTTTGTTTTAACCTAGCGAACTATCACCGTTGATAGGCTAAGTACCCTTAGATTTTTTAGCCTAGCGAACTATCGCTGGTGATGGGCTAAGCACCCTTTATTTTAGCTTGGTGGACTATTACCATGAATGGGCTAAGCACCCTTATTTTATTTAGCCTGGTAGACTATCGTCATGAATAGGCTAAGTACCCTTAGCATGACGGACTATCGCTGTGGATGGGCTAAGTGCCCTTTATTTTAGCCTAATGGATTATTACTATGGATGGGCTAGGCACCCTTATTTTATTTAGCCTGGCGGACTTCGCCGTGGATAAGCTAAACACCCTTTGTTTTAGCTTGTTGTACTATTGTAACACTCTAAATTTTTAAATAATTATTTTATATGTAAATTATAATATTTTATTGTATTAAATATTATGGAAATTAAATTAGGATTTTTTGGACTTTTAAAATTGGGTTTGATTTTCTTGAGATAATAAATTTTATCGATTTTTAAAAATTAATTTAAAGATTACATTGTAAATTTAAAAATATATTTGAACTCCACAAATTTTTCTAAATTTTTTATAACTTTTTTAGAATTTTCGAGCCTCGTTTTGGGGTCCCAGGGTAGAGTAAAAATCGAATTTTGAGTATCTTGAATCAGACCGGCTGAATCGAATCAATCTATTTCTTTTTCTTTTCCCCCTCCCTTGGGCGTCTATCCATTTCCCCTTCCCTTCCATTTTCTCTCTCCTCTCCCCTTCCTATTATCGGCCGGCCATCCCCCTCCCTCCCAAAATCCCGATGCCTCACCAAACCCCTCATCGCTGCCGGCCGCTGCCCCAAACACTGAACAAACGTGTTTGAAGCTCCTCCATTACGTGCACATCCCTTGAGCTTCTCAGCCTAATTTATACCAATTAGGCCACTAATTGGACTGGGTCCAGTCCCAAAAGTATTCTACTCCTCGAGAGCTTTCCAAAGACATCAAAAATACAAATTTTCATTGAGAGGTTTGTCCGAATCAAGCCCAAGAAGTTTTAGCCTATTTTAACTTTTGGGCTAAATTTCTCCCAAATCGGGAACCCCACAGAGTCAGAGGGTTCAGGTCGAGCTATGGTTCTTGTCACACCCTACTCCCCCGTAAGATGTAACATGATCCCGTAGTACACCTAATGAATTACCGTACTTCGCCTACCGATAACCCATTAGATATACTATAAGTGATTTTAAAACAATTTTTGTGAAATTTAAATCATCGATTAAAATTTGGTGTTATAAAATTTTTTTTCAAAATTTCGGCAAAGTGCCGGCTGTATTTTGAGAAAACAGTTCTTCAAACCTGAAAAGGAAAAACACTCCCAATATGTTTTCTCAAATACAACTCCAAGAAACTTCATTTCATCTCACAATTCAATCTCAATAATCAATCATTTCATTTTCAAACCAACCTCATCATAAAAGAAACATTTCATTGATTACAAGACTCAAAAATTAATATTACAAAACTATACAAGTAAATGAAATCTCAAATTTACATTACAATAATTTACATTTAATTACATACCAAAATATTTTACAAGAGTTTTTATACAACTGCTCAAATAATTTACATACATATTATTACATACATACATCAAAACCTGTGTACATGGGTCTACCTGGAGCTGATCTGAATGTCTCTTCAAAGAAGCTTACTCAATTGCTCTATGCTCTTTTCACCTGTAATAGCATACAAAGTTATCGCTGAGTGGTGAACTTAGTGGTGCACAACTATAATTTAAAACGTAGTACAATATACATTGACAAAATTTACAGCAAATAATTTGGAAATCTGAATACTCATCAAATTCCAAAACTCAAAATATTCATTGCCAATAATATAAATCATTTGTATAAAATGACTTTGATCACGAAATTCAATTTATCAAATCATAACATTTAAGGTAATTCCAACAATTTATTGGAAATAAAGATTAATTCCAACAAAATCAATTATACATAAAATCATGATTGAAATCACAATTCTTTACTATTCAAAAATCATTCTTTATCTCAAGAATCATTCTTTATCTCAAAAACCATTCTTTATCTCAAAAACCATTCTTTATCTCACTAACTATGCAAGACTAATCCTAAAGGGCCATCTTCGGGGTGATTCTAACTCCCTATGGTCGGGGAGGTCGAATCATCGTGCACAGTACACACCACAATAATGAATCTTCCGAAAGGGCCATAACATAAAAAACTTAGATCTAACCTCTAATAAGAGTAGAATCTAAGCCTGTGCACGTACCATGATAATCAAAACACAACTAACTCCATTGTCTTCTCAACAAATGAGAGAGACGGGTAATAACCTAGTCAAGCATCTATAGTGAGATATAAAACAATATCACAATCCTTTTAGTGAGCATAAATCACAATACAATTCAATTCAAAGTCAATTCCAATATCCAATAATTTTTATGCTCATCACAATTCAATTCATAAATTTGCATTTTTCCATGCAAATTGCCCATCACAATTCAAAACATGTTCCATCACAATTTTCCAAAACATAATTTATTCAATCCACAACAATACTTAATACTTGTGGAAATACCATTTCACAAAGCCAAATCCATACATACTATAACAATTTCAATAATCATTAAATTAAATCCAATGCTTGTTAAACATAATACAGAAGAAAAATATGTCATTTAATCATATGAAATATTTAGAACAAAATCAGTTAAAAACTAGTTGTGCACAAACCTGATTTGAGTCGCTTTTAGGCCTTGACTCAATGTATTTTATGCTTCTCAATATCCTTATCAACCGAAACACACAATTTAAAGTGTTTCAGTACTCAATGAATTTGTTTCCAACCATAAAATCTAATATCTAAATTTTCTTTGTACTATTCCCTTTAATTTATTTCATTAGTCAACTTATAATGTTGACCCTTGATGCACTCTAAGTGAGTCAATTCCAATGTTACCAATATGTCACATTTTAGAGCCCTTTAGTGTTGGTATATGTTACCAAATTCATTTTCAAGTGTATTGCATTTTATTACAATTTACCTGATTTCGGTGTACTATTTTGACCTAGCCAGATGACCTAGTTCCCTCGATTTTCGGGTTTCGGTCCAAACTACAAACTTGTAGGTCTATGTCTTATTGCACGCGGGGCAAAATTTCAGATCATTCTGAGTTGTGTAGACCAAGTTATGGTCAATTTACCAATGCTGGACAGAATGCACCAAAATGGTAGGCTTAGGTCATTTTTAGGTCACTTTTGGTTCGGCCAATTTTTATACCCGAACTTGTGCAAGCTATTTGGCTTGGTTCTGGCCATTTATGGGCTTTGGTGTCTTCATAAGAATTGTAGATATATGTCTAAACTATTCATGGTAAAAATTTCAGGTCAATTGGACTTCTTTTGAGTAAGTTATGGTCAAAACACTAACTACTGCCCAAATGGTCAATTTTCAGGCTTTCAAGTCACTAATCCGGATTTGGTCATTTTTCAAGTTACCTTCTAGGCAGAATTTTGGTAAGCTTCCTTCATGAAAGTTGGCAAATTTTGTGCCTAGTTTCACCTCCAATTGGTCTCATACCAATTGAAGTCACACAATTCCATTTATAACCTAAAATGTATACTGTTTTTACTAACCATACTTTGCATTGAAAATTGGCACTTCTAATGAACACCATTCACATTTCTTTTTGGTCAATTGTCCAACCACAACTCAATCTGTCAATTTTTCCAGCAACAACTCAGTTTAATGAAATGAAATGTCTAGAAATTACACATTCACTCAATTCAATTAGATTAAACGTCCAACAATATACACAAATCTCAAATAACCAACTCCAAACCCTAATCCAATTGATCAAAATCAACAATACACTTTCATTAACTCATTAATCAATATTGACATACATGAAATAATGCTCTCCTAAGTACATCAAAGCTACCCAATTTGTACATATGCACCAAACTTCCATATTCATTTTACAACCCTACTTCAAAGTGTCCATTTCAAGCATACACATGACAATTAAGCTCTAGTACATGTAAGCCCTCTAATCAACCTCACTAATCACCATATACATGAAAGGAAAAATCATATTCCCATGGAGTTTAAGGCTGCCAAAATTGAACACGTTAATTACTCATCAAATCCTTCAATTTTCTCAACCAATCAATTCACCATAACCTTAATTCAAAGTTTAATTAAACAAGAAAGAGAAAATGGACACTTACCTCAACTTAAGCTTGACAAAACCTTGAAATTTTCTCTCTTTTTTGTTAACTATATGTTTCCCAAGATGTGTAGGCAAAATTTAGTGAAGGAAAATGCAAGGATCATGGCTTGAAGATGGAAGAATGGAGCTTGCATGGTTGGCCGGCCATGGAGGATTTGAGAGCATTTCATTTCGGCAAAGAGAGTGAGGTTGAAGAAGATGAGTGAAGTGGCTGTCCTTTTGTCCTCATATGCCTTATATAGCTCCACTAACCCTCCACTAACCTTAGTTTAAACATTATAATAATTAAAGTTTAATTAATTCTAATTACACCCTCATTTTTCTCTATTTACATTATGTGTAATTTCATATCTAATTTCATTTTTCATGTGATTTTCAAAATTTAATATCTTTTATTTTTAATAAAAATTTAGGTCAAAAGACGACTCGGGGTGTCAAATGACCACAATGCCCCTATTCGGGTTGCATTCCCGATTTTTCGGTAACACCGAGTTTTGTCGTTTTCTCGATTTCTCGTCTTTCTTTGTACTAATTAATTAATTTTTCTTTGATATTTCTAATGACATTTATACTTCAATAGATGTTTATTTAAGTCTTAAAAATATTTTGTAGGGTTTCCCGTGGTCCAGGGCTAGTCAATGGTCCACGCTACAACTTCCCAGTGCGGTCACCCATCGCTATGGTTCTCGGCTCGTTTAACTTGGTTACATTTCATTACTATTATTTTTCCTTTATTTTTCTTGTATTTTCTTTTCTTGTATTTCATTATTTTATGTCTCCTCACCCATATCTAAGTGTAGTTCTAGGCATCCTAGCTGTCTGGACAGACACTGTCACCGGAACAGTAGAATGCACTACCGAACATAGGGGTGTTACAATTCTCCCTTCCTTAAAATAAATTTCGTCTCGAAATTTTACCCGCATCGCCTCTAAACAGCCAGGTGCTGTCTCCTCATATCCTCTTCACGTTCCCAAGTAGCTTCCTGGCCTAAATGATGGTTCCACAGCACTTTAACCAGGTGTATCTATTTATTCCTCAGCTGCTTCACCTCATATGCCAGAATTTCTATGGGTTCTTCCTCATATGAGAGGTCTGGATTTACCTCAATCTCTTCAACTGATAGAACATGAGATGGGTCAGATCTGTACCTCCTTAACATGGGCACATGGAAGACACTGTGTATCCTTTCTAGCTCTGGAGGTAATGCTAACTGGTATGCCAAAGGACCCACTCTCTCCAGAACCTCATATGGTCCGATAAAACGAGGACTCAGTTTCCCCTTTCTGCCAAATTTCATAATCCTCTTCCAAGGAGGAACTTTAAGGAATACCTTATTACCCACTGCATATTCAATATCTCTTCTCTTCAGATCAACATAGGACTTCTGACGGTCTGATGCAGCTTTGAGTCGATCTCTGATTAATCTAATCTTTTCCTCTGTCTGCTTAACAATTTCTAGCCTAATCATCTTCCTTTCACCTACTTCCTCCCAATATAGGGGAATTCTTCACTTTCTGCCATATAAAGCTTCATATGGAGGCACCCCAATGCTTGATTGGTAGCTGTTGTTATAAGCAAACTCAATCAAAGGCAAGTGTATATCCCAACTATCTTCAAACTCAATCGCATAGGCCCGTAGCATATCCTCCAACATCTAAATTACCCTCTCAGGCTAGCCATCTGTCTGTGGGTGGAATGCCGTGCTAAAGTTCAATCTAGTTCCTAGGGCTCTCTGAAGACTACCTCAAAATCTAGAAGTGAACCTAGGATCTCTGTCTGATACAATCGATACTGGCACTCCATGCAGTTTTACAATCTCATTTATGTATAATCTGGCCAATCTCTCCAACTATAGTCCATCCGGACTGGCAAAAAGTGAGTAGACTTGGTTAGTCTATCAACTATGACCCATACTGCATCATGACTATTCTGTGTCTTCGGAAGTCTCATCACAAAATCCATAGTATCCGTTCCCTTATAATGTTTCATAGGGTGCCATTTGTATGCTAGCTTGACACTTATTATTGTGTACAAATTCTATTAGTGGGAGGTATCTGTCCCATCTCCCCTCGGATTCAAGGACACAAGTTCTCAGTATATTCTCGAGGGCTTATTACATTTTACAGGTTATTATTATCATTTCATTTCATTATTTATAGAAACTCAATGAGTTTTCAGAATTTACCTGAATTACTTGTTTCGACTGTCTATCCGTCTAAGGATGGTAAGTCGTACTGATATCTCTAAGCTTATAGCAATTACTGTGGTACAGGTAGTTCACATTATTGTAACCGAGTTACTAACTCTAGCTACCTTACAAGTATAGTCTTTCGACAGGCTAGTTCTGAAGTTTTAAATTTTGGACTAAAATTTTCACATTTATTTCCCGTAATAGTACTCTATTCAGGCGTAACTGTATCAATTTATAGATTACTTATAAATATTCTTATTTTATTATACCACGAGGAAGCACGTAGCTTTACACAATAATCCTGCCTGCATCAGAATCTGCAGCTTACAATACAAACATCGAGAACATTACATAGTCACTACATTATAACCTCATGGACTAGGTTTTCTAACATCTTATCTTTCTCGAATCCATTAATATCCTAAACTGATTCTGATTACAATATCCCTTGACAATTACTAACAGTAATATCTTTGCTCTCATCTAGAGCAATTCTATTACTGTAACTTACTTTTAGGTCCTCTTGCCTTACATTAAGTAGGCTTGCTAATTAGCTTTATAATTTATGGTGTATTAGAAAATACTTTTAGCTAACAATTCTTCCAAAATTAATGTCAATCATACTTGTTATTATAGTTTTTATCCTAAAGGACTAATCGCTAATACATCAAAATTCATTCCTATGTAAAGGAATAGCAACAGAAAATATAGTTCTAACACTAGCACGCAACTAAGTAGTGCTGGGATCAAATAATAACTAATTGTTTCTTTCAAAAATTAAGAACTTACCAACAGTTGCATCCGAAGTTTCTGTTCTTTCCCCTTGGCGCATAGTGGACGCTCTGACTGGTGCGCTACTATATTCGAGTTGATTCACTGTGTTATGATGGTGAGGAGTACCAACTCTATTTCTATCTCGACCTTTACTGACTATCTGTGAACTTTGGAGAGTAGATCGAGGTGCTCTAGTACAATCTCTGACAAAGTGTCCAAGCTTTCCACAATTGTAGCAGGTTCCAGAGGCCTTACGATAAATACCTCCATGCAACTTACCGCAAACATGCCAGAAACGGGCAGAATAGGAACTTCTGGTTGTTCGACGACTATATCTTGGTGTTCTCTGCCTTGATGATCTGCCTCTGTCATATTCCTGAGCTCGAGGTTTCTCAAATTCTTTTCTCTTCCCCAAATTACTGCTAGAGCTCTAACCCATAGGTCTCTCCCTCTTCTCTATTTCATGTTGTCCTTGTGGGGGTTGGGTTTGTGCTTGAGCTTGAGCTGATAGAGCATCAGCCATTTGTTGAAAGAAACTAGTCATTTGCTAGGCCATTTGTGCAGTAATTTGTACCGGTAAAACTGGTACAGTCGGGCCTTTGACACTTTGTCGGGCTGGGGCCTCAACTTGTACTTCTGCCATCACGGACTGTTCTATTGTCTCATTCTTCTCTTCCATATCTTTTCACAAGATTTTCTATTTCTGTACAACCAACACAAGGAGATTTCTCTCTATTAGTTCATATTTATGATGTAAATGTACTATATATATCAAATATTTGAGCAGTTATAGTTACCGACAAAAAGATTTCAAATTCACAGTTCGAAATTTACTTTAAAATCATTGCTCTGATACCACAAAACATGTCACACCCTACTCCCTTGTAAGATGTAACATGATCTCGTAATACACCTAATGAATTACCGTACTTCGCCTACCGATAACCCATTAGATATACTACAAGGGATTTTAAAATAATTTTCGTGAAATTTAAATCATCGATTAAAATTTGGTGTTATAAAATTTTTTTCAAAATTTCGGCAAAGTGCCGGCTGTGTTTTGAGAAAACAGTTCTTCAAACCTGAAAAGGAAAAACACTCCCAATATGTTTTCTCAAATACAACTCCAAGAAACTTCATTTCATCTCACAATTCAATCTCAATAATCAATCATTTCATTTTCAAACCAACCTCATCATAAAAGAAACATTTCATTGATTACAAGACACAAAAATTAATATTACAAAACTATACAGGTAAATGAAATCTCAAATTTACATTACAATAATTTGCATTTAATTACATACCAAAATATTTTACAAGAGTTTTTATACAACTGCTCAAATAATTTACATACATATTATTACATACATATATCAAAACCTGTGTACATGGGTCTACCTGGAGCTGATCTGAATTTCTCTTCAAAGAAGCTTACTCAATTGCTCTATGCTCTTATCACTTGCGACAGCATACAAAGTTATCGCTGAGTGGTGAACTCAGTGGTGCACAACTATAATTTAAAACGTAGTACAATATACATTGACAAAATTTATAGCAAATAATTTAGAAATCTGAATACTCATCAAATTTCAAAACTCAAAATATTCATTGCCAATAATATAAATCATTTGTATAAAATGACTTTGATCACGAAATTCAATTTATCAAATCATAACATTTAAGGTAATTCCAACAATTTATTGGAAATAAAGATTAATTCCAACAAAATCAATTATACATAAATCATGATTGAAATCACAATTCTTTACTATTCAAAAATCATTCTTTATCTCAAGAACCATTCTTTATCTCAAAAACCATTCTTTATCTCAAAAACCATTCTTTATCTCACTAACTATGCAAGACTAATCCGAAAGGGCCATCTTCGGGGTGATTCTAACTCCCTATGGTCGGGGAGGTCGAATCATCGTGCACAGTACACACTACAATAATGAATCTTCTGAAAGGGCCATAACATAAAAAACTTAGATCTAACCTCTAATAAGAGGAGAATCTAAGCCTGTGCACATACCATGGTAATCAAAACACAACTAACTCCATTGTCTTCTCAACAAATGAGAGAGACGGGTAATAATCTAGTCAAGCATCTATAGTGAGATATAAAATAATATCACAATCCTTTTAGTGAGCATAAATCACAATACAATTCAATTCAAAGTCAATTCCAATAACCAATAATTTTTATGCTCATCACAATTCAATTCATAAATTTGCATTTTTCCATGCAAATTGCCCATCACAATTCAAAATATGTTCCATCACAATTTTCCAAAACATAATTTATTCAATCCACAACAATGCTTAATACTTGTGGAAATACCATTTCACAAAGCCAAATCCATACATACTATAACAATTTCAATAATCATTGAATTAAATCTAATGCTTGTTAAACATAATACAGAAGAAAAATATGTCATTTAATCATATGAAATATTCAGAACAAAATCATTTAAAAACTAGTTGTGCAAAAATCTGATTTGAGTCGCTCCTAGGCCTTGACTCAATGTTCTTTATGCTTCTCAATATCCTTATCAACTGAAACACACAATTTAAAGTGTTTTAGTACTCAATGAATTTGTTTCCAATCATAAAATCCAATATCTAAATTTTCTTGGTACTATTCCCTTTAATTTATTTCATTAGTTAACTTATAATGTTGACCCTTGATGCACTCTAAGTGAGTCAATTCCAATGTTACCAATATGTCACATTTTAGAGCCCTTTAGTGTTGGTATATGTTACCAAATTCATTTTCAAGTGTATTGCATTTTATTGCAATTTACCTAATTTCGGTGTACTATTTTGACATAGCCGGATGACCTAGTTTCCTCGGTTTTCGAGTTTCAGTCCAAACTACAAACTTGTAGATCTATGTCTTATTGCACGCGGGGCAAAATTTCAGGTCATTCTGAGTTGTGTAGACCAAGTTATGGTCAATTTACCAATGCTGGACAGAATGCACCAAAATGGTAGGCTTAGGTCATTTTTAGGTCACTTTTGGTTTGGCCAGTTTTTATACCTGAACTTGTGCAAGCTATTTGGCTTGGTTCTGGCCATTTATGGGCTTTGGTGTCTTCATAAGAATTGTAGACATATGTCTAAACTATTCATGGTAAAAATTTCAGGTCCATTGGACTTGTTTTGAGTAAGTTATGGTCAAAACACTAACTACTGCCCAAATGGTCAATTTTCAGGCTTTCAAGTCACTAATCCGGATTTGGTCATTTTTCAAGTCACCTTCTAGGCAGAATTTTGGTAAGCTTCCTTCATGAAAGTTGGCACATTTTGTGCCTAGTTTCACCTCCAATTGGTCTCATACTAATTGAAGTCACGCAATTCCATTTATAACCTAAAATGTATACTGTTTTTACTAACCATACTTTGCATTGAAAATTGGCACTTCTAATGAACACCATTCACATTTCTTTTTGGTCAATTGTCCAACCACAACTCAATTTGTCAATTTTTCCAGCAACAACTTAGTTTAATGAAATGAAATGTCCAGAAATTACACATTCACTCAATTCAATTAGATTAAACGTCCAACAATATACACAAATCTCAAATAACCAACTCCAAACCCTAATCCAATTGATCAAAATCAACAATACACTTTCATTAACTCATTAATCAATATTGACATACATGAAATAATGCTCTCCTAAGTACATCAAAGCTGCCCTTGTACATATGCACCAAACTTCCATATTCATTTTACAACCCTACTTCAAAGTGTCCATTTCAAGCATACACATGACAATTAAGCTCTAGTACATGTAAGCCCTCTAATCAACCTCATTAATCACCATATACATGAAAGAACAAATCATATTCCCATGGAGTTTAAGGCTGCCAAAATTGAACACATTAATTACTCATCAAATCCTTCAATTTTCTCAACCAATCAATTCACCATAACCTTAATTCAAAGTTTAATTAAACAAGAAAGAGAAAATGGACACTTACCTCAACTTAAGCTTGACAAAACCTTGAAATTTTCTATCCTTTTTGTTAACTATATGTTTCCCAAGATGTGTAGGCAAAATTTAGTGAAGGAAAATGCAAGGATCATGGCTTGAAGATGGAAGAATGGAGCTTGCTGGTTGGCCGGCCATGGAGGATTTGAGAGCATTTCATTTCGGCAAAGAGAGTGAGGTTGAAGAAGATGAGTGAAGTGGCTGTCCTTTTGTCCTCATATGCCTTATATAGCTCCACTAACCCTCCACTAACCTTAGTTTAAACATTATAATAATTAAAGTTTAATTAATTCTAATTACACCCTCATTTTTCTCTATTTACATTATGTGTAATTTCATATCTAATTTCATTTTTCATGTGATTTTCAAAATTTAATATCATTTATTTTTAATGGACATTTAGGTCAAAAGACGACTCGAGGTGTCAAATGACCACAATGCCCCTATTCGGGTTGCATTCCCGATTTTTCGGTAACACCGAGTTTTGTCGTTTTCTCGATTTCTCGTCTTTCTTTGTACTAATTAATTAATTTTTCTTTGATATTTCTAATGACATTTATACTTCAATAGATGTTTATTTAAGTCTTAAAAATATTTTTCAGGGTTTCCCGCGGTCCAGGGCTAGTTAATGGTCCACGCCGCAACTTCCCAGTACAGTCACCCATCGCTATGGTTCTCGACTCGTTTAACTTAGTTACATTTCATTACTATTATTTTTCCTTTATTTTTCTTATATTTTCTTTTCTTGTATTTCATTATTTTATGTCTCCTCACCCATATCTAAGTGTAGTTCTAGGCATCCTAGCTGTCCGGACAGCATCACCGAATAAAGATAACGCATCACCGAACATAGGGGTGTTACAGTTCTAGTGGTGGACAGAGTTTGGGTTGTAGCAGTTTTGGATCTGGTTCAGGGTCTTCCTTGGCCCCTTGTACGTAGTGTGGGAGAGTATACTCAGAGCCTTGCTTGATGAGCTCTGTTGGATGTTTTTGATGTGGCCAGCAGGGTCACTTTGCTAGGGAATGCCCCATGTTTAGTGAGCATTATATGGGGTGTCAAGGTTCTTTTGCTTCACACCTTAGTACTTCCAAAGATGGCAGTAGCCGCTCAGGCACAATGTGGCTATGGTCAGGGAGGATGCAGCTTTGGGGATAGATTTAGTGGTAAAAGCCTATTTCAGAGGTTTGCATCCCATGGCAAAGGCCGGGCTTAGGTTTTCACCCTGACACACTAGGATGCCTGTGCTCAAAGTCGTGGTAGTGTATTCTCTCGCTTGCTCATTTGAGGCTCATTTTTTAATTAACTCGGGTGTTAAGCACTCATTTATTTCCTCTATATTTGCCTTGAGATTGGGTAGGAACCCTACTACTTTAGAGTGTCCCCTGTTTAGTGACAATATCAATGTGGGTATGGTTTTTCTTAGTAGCCTAGGGGTAGTTGGTGGAAAAATCCTCCCGGTAAATTTGGTTCTTTTACCAGTGATGGATTTTGATATGATCTTGAGTATGGATTGGCTGTCAACCCACTATGCTACTTAGATTGTAGAAATAAAAAGGTGTATTTTCATATACCTAGGGTAGAAGAGTTTAGTTTCGATGGTGACATAAGTGTAGCTCCATACAACTTAGTGTCAGCCATTAGCTCCTGGAAGATGTTGAGGAGTGGATGTCAGGGTTATTTGACACTAGTGAGGGACACATCTATTCAAGGTATTGATATGGAGAAGGTACCTATTGTTAGGGAATTCATGGATGTATTTTCTGAGGAGCTTCCTGGGTTGCCACCGGATAATAGATATTATGCCGGGTATGAATCCTAATTCTATGCCACCTTCCAGGATGGGACCAGCAAAGCTAAAGGAACTGAAGGAGCAATTGCAAGAGCTTTTAGACAAGGGTTTCATTCGGCCAAGTACTTCACCTTAGGGTGCTTCCATTTTATTGGTGAGGAAGAAGGATGGGTCTTTAAGGTTGTGTATTGATTATAGACAGCTGAATAAAGTGACAATTAAGAATAAATATCTACTCCCTCGGATTGATGATTTAGTTGATTAGCTACAGGAGATCAGATATTTTCAAAAATAAACCAATAGTCAGGGTATCACCAGCTGAGGATCAGAAGCGAAGATGTACCAAAAACAACGTTTAGGATGAGGTATGGTCATTATGAGTTCTTAGTGATGTCTTTTGGACTCACTAATGCATTAGCGGCCTTTATAGATTTAATGAACAGGGTGTTTAGGCTATTCTTGGATCACATTGTCATTGTGTTCATAGATGATATTTTGGTGTATTCTCGAACCAAGGAAGAACATGTTTGGCAAATAAGAATGGTGTTGCAGACTTAAGAATGGTGTTGCAGACTAAGGGAGTATCAATTATATGCTAAATTTTCAAAATGTGAGTTTTAGTTAGAGAGCATCTCATTCTTGGGATATGTGGTATCTAGTGAACGTATTCAGGTTGATCCCAAGAAAATTAAAGCAGTAACTGATTGGCTTAGGCCTACTACAGTCACTGAGGTGTGGAGTTTTCTGGGTCTAGTAGATTACTATAGGCGTTTTGTGCAAAATTTTTCTAAAATAGCAGCTCCTCTGACATTGTTGACTCTAAAGAATGTCCCATTCTTTTGGTCAAACGAGTGCGAGGAAAGCTTCTAGAAGCTTAAGGAATGCTTAACTACAGCTCTAGTGCTGACATTGTCTGTGAGTGAAGAAGGATATACAGTGTATTATGATGCTTCCAGAGTCATCTTGGGGTGTGTTTTGATGCCTCATGGTAAAGTAGTGGCTTATGCTTTAAGGCATTTAAAAAGGCATGAGAAAAACTACCTTACTCATGATTTAAAGATGGCGGCTGTAGTTTTTGCACTAAAGATCTAGAGGCACTATTTATACACTAACCATAAAAAGCTTAAAGTACATCTTCCAGCAGAGAGATCTAAATCTAAGGCAGAGGAGATGGATGGACCTTCAAAAGGATTATAACTGTACCATTCAATATCACCCAGGTAAGGTGAATATGATGGCAGATGCTTTGAGCAGAAAATCTTTTGGCAGCTTGGCACATATATTAGTGGAAAGGAGACTGTTGATTTGGGAGATATATGAGTTGATGAATTAAGATCTGATCTTAGATGTAAAACAATGTATTTTTCATAATAAATAAATATTTTATATTTTATGTTATTAATAAAAAAATATTTTAACAATGTTGTAATGCTCAAATTAAGATATTAAAATTATAAATGAAAAAGATAAAAGCATTAATAATATTAATTTTCGAGTTAAATGAAAAAGGATAATATGGTCTAAATAAAAAATAAAATCAAATCAGCTACCAGTTGATGAGAAACAACTTTAAAAATAGAGCTAATACAAATTGCAGCTGATGGGTATCACATCAATTACCCATAAGCCATTAGCTCTATTTTTTTAAATTTGCCAAACACTCTAGTTCACCTGTTTGGGGAATAAATTTTAACAACTATCCATGAATTTATATAGTTGTAACATTATAGTCCTTCAACTTTAAAATGTAACATAAAACTCCCCCAACTTTCAAATTTTGCACAATAAAATCCTTCTAACTTCTAATTACTAATTTTCCAGTTAAATACTGATATGAATAGATCCAGCATGGTGCTTAGTCAGTATTTTTCTTTTATTTCTTATGTAAAGTATAAAATTATTCTCTCTACACATGAAAAATTATTTTCTCTATAGAGAGTAGAAGGATTCAATTTATACATAGCTTGAGAGAGGAAAGAGAAATGATGACTAAGCATTACGCTATAACTGACCAGGTTAACGTCTAACCGGAAAACCAGTGATTGGAGGTTAGAGGGATTTCACTGTGCAAAATTTGAAAGTTGAGGGGGTTTTATGTTACATTTTTAAATTGAATGATTGTAATGTTACAGCAATATAAGTTTAAGGATGGTTGTTAAAATTTAACCCCTATTTGAGTGTTTATCAGCTATCAGCTATACCCAACAGGTAAACCAAACATCCCTTAAGAAGACTTGGTGCAATAGTTAAATCAAGGTGTAGAACGCTAATGCAATGAGTAATTCTTGATGCAGTAGGTTTGTCACCAAGCACATTTGATCTAATAGACTTAGCAACCCAACATGCCAACTCTATAAATAGAGGTGCAAGACTTTATTTTGAACACACAACATCAGCCAAATCAACTCAACAGACACAATGACTTAGCTTTATTTATTTTAGTTTAGCATTTTTCTTTACAATTTTAGCAATCTCTTTATTTTTTGGTCTAGCATCTGTGACACACTCATTTTATATAGGTGTTTTAGGTTAATTTTTGTATTCATTTTGCCATTTTTATTTAGTAATTTTAGGTTTTTAGCTTTTATTTTAGTTAAATTGTTAATTTTAGTATTTTATATTTGATTTTTGGAATTTTGATTTTTTTATTAGGTTTTAAAATGATTTGAAGATAAAAATGTGCAAGTGGAGATGATTCAAGATTGTTTGAAAGTTTAAAGTGGTGTAAAAGTTGAAGAAATTCTACTTGAAGAATCATGTGCAGCAAGGAGAAAGTAATTGGAGATTTAGAGATTTTTAGCCTAAATAACATACCTAGTGATACTGGGTAGTGTTGCCCCAGCGCTTCTAAATAGAGCTTGTTCTCAATCAACACGGAGCATATTAAAATACACTATGTTCAACATTGGATCTTCTTGGTCAAGAAGCAAAGGTCGACTAGGATTAATTTTTAACACCTCACTTTTTTTGTACCTTTTGTCTTTTCTCCTTTTTACCTGTTCTAGCGCAGACTTCTAGCCCATATATGTTGATCATTTTCTAGTTTTTTACAAAAGTAGACAAAGTAGACAAAGAATGAAAGAGGGAAAAAGAAAAGGAGGATGCCATTATTCTACAGAGTCACACTTGCAAAGTGACGTTCCAGCCGCCATTTTTAGAGATTGGAACTCTTCCCATCTGGGCTTCTTTACTCTTGTTTCTATTTTCATGTTTATCTTCTTTATTTCATTATTTTCTCTTATAAAGAAAATTATGAGTGAGCAAATACTTGAGATTTTAGAGTCGGGTATAATGATTTAAATTTAATTTATTTATGGATTTGGACTGGATTTATCCAAATTTTAATATATATGAGTTTTGATTCATATATTGTGTACTTTTTTGACATGCTCATTGTTAGGCCTCTTTGAGTTTTGTTCTTAATCTTTGATTGAAAAATTGAGAGGTGAAAATTATTAATAGATAATCAAGATATTGAACTTAAATACTTAGATTTAGTGATAAACTAAGGATTAAGAGGGTTATTGATTGATTAAAATTCCTAACGGGTTTTGAATAGATCAAACATCACACAGTTTAATTTCTTTTAAAACACTCTTTAGTTTACTTGAGAAAAAGATTAACGAATTTTAGAATCATCTACCTTCAAATCTCATACTTTTCTTAAAAAATTGGATTTACCCAACCAAATCCTGATAAATTTACTTCATGAACCCCAACTCTAGAATCATTTTTATCATCAATTAATTCTAGTTTTTGCATACCTGTTGTTAATTTAATAAATTTTCATTTATTTTAAAGATTTATTTACTTTACCTATTATTTATTTCTTTTAATTTCCCTATTAGTGTTACATTTACTTCTTTTAATTTTCATATACATCAATAATAGCCCAAATAATCATTAGAATTATATTTTGGTACTCAAACTCAAATCCCTGAAGGATGATAACTTTTTTTTACTACTTGAATAATCCGTATACTTGTGAAAAACCCTTAGCAATCCATTTAATTTCTGCTGTCATATTTTTATGTCAAGCAAGTATTTTACAATTCTTCAAAGAACGCTTTCAATTTATGTAATCATTTTCTTTAGTTTTCAATGCAATTTATAATTTTTTTGTTTATATTTCAATCCATGTGAGCCCATTTTTAATTTTCAATGCCAATTTATATTATCTACACATATTTACATTTCAACAATCAGCCTTGTTAATTTTTAATGCTCAATTTACTTTTTCCACAAATGATTTCATTCAAGCGATAAGTCTTTTAGTTTTCCAAAACAATCGCTTTACATTCGCCAAAGGCATAAATTGCCCCCCTGAACTTGTACTTGAAAGTTAATTTGCTCCCTCAATTTACAATTAAACCAATTTCCCCCATAAGCTTACAAATTTGAACCGATTGAACACAATTTTGCTTAATCAGTAGATGCGTGTGAAACACATGCTGAAGCATGTGTTATTCACTATAATTATGCATAAATGGCCAGTTTCTTTCTTTCTTTCTTTCTTTTTTTCTTCTTCTTCTTCTTCTTTCGATCTATCTGTTCATAATCTGCTATTTTTGCAGCACTAGACCTTTCATTTTGTCATCATCACCACTTCTCTTTTACTGTTTTCTCTCTTTTTTTCCTTTTCTTCTCATTTTGTCATAACCACCTCTTCTCTGCCCTTGCTTTCTCTTTAAAATTTTTCTCTTTTAATATTTTGTTATCTCTCAAATGGTACAAGTATAGATCTTTTTTTTTTCTCTGTGTAGCTATGGCGAAGGGTTTTGAGCCCTACCATGTCCCACAACAAAGTAGAGTTGTGTCGTTGCTGGCATAGTGTTTGCTGGCTCTTACTGGCTTTGGGTTTATTTGTGCATAGGTAGCATGTGGGTTTTAAAACAACTGTTCTTTTTTATTCTAATGGTTTTTTATTGGTTGATTGGTTGATTTTGATTAGTTTTTTTTTGGTTTTTGTTGGTTCTTTGGTTTGTCTTTCTATTTGGTAGCCTAAAGGTATCCTTTCTTTGAGTTCGAATTGTTGCCCTGTTGCACATAAGGTATTTGCTCCTTGGTTCGGCTGCTATGTTAAAGTTTGGTGGTTGAGATTTTGTTCCCTACACTTATGCTTTCCCTTTTTTTTTAGTGATTTTCCCTACACTCTCTCTTGGGTGTTAGTGAGGCTTATAAAGAAAATTTAGTTTCTGTGGTAGAATAAGGTGTTAATTTAATGGCTTTGTTTCTGGGATTGTAAATGCTGGCTGCTTCTTCTTCTTCCCCCACTACACATCATCTTTGCTTGGATCCATGATCCTCTTTGCCTATAAATTTGTGCACAATTCAAGTTCAATCTCACTTGGGCTATTCACGGATATGCTTTGATTTTAAAAGGATTGAGATTTTTGAACCAATTTAGCATTGAACCAATTTGCTCCCTAAATTTTAAAAATTGAATCAATTTAACTCATTTGCGCTGACGTGGACGACACCTCATAAGCTATTTTTCCAAGTCAGTAGTGCATGCATTTCATACATTTTTTCCCCTTTGCAATGCATGTAACTGGTTAAATTTAAAAGTTTAAGTATTAAATTGATTCAATTTTTAAGTTTAGAGGGAAAATTGGTTCAATGTTGAATTGAGGGAGCAAATTGACTTTACTGTGAAAGTTTAGGGGTTAAAATATGCTTTTGGCCATTTACATTCCTTGCATAAGTCTACTGTATTTTAAGCAATCAATTTACTTTTTCTGCAAAGTAATCAATTTATTTTTCAGTCAAGCACTCAATTTGTTTTTCAATGCAATCTTTATAATTTTTGCAATGATAACTCTCAATTTTTACATCTTAAATTAATTTTTCAAGCAATTAATTTCACTCTCAAATTTCTCAAAAGCTAAACAAGTAGAGATCCTAATGAAGCGCATCCTAGTGGAGTCAGGAAACCCAAGGGAAAATTCAATCATTTATTTCTCGCCAATCATTCTGATTAGAAGTAAGACTAGTGCAATTACATTTACAATTGGGATCATACGCATCCCTAGCAAGCCTGTAATTCAACTCACACTTGTTAAAAAGGCTATATGTGCATTTGACACGCTTAATTGAGTAAAATTAATTTTGCGTGGAAATAAATAGTTATGATTTGAAAGAAAAAATGGTCTTGAGCACATGGAAAAATAGAATTTTATGGGACCTACTTATATCTAAATGCATGATTTTCATTTATTTGTTATTTCATGCAGGCCATCTTTCATGGAATCACCACTACATTATGTAATTTCTTATAAAAGAAGCCCTATTTTGATTAAATTACAAACATGCCACATCAATAACGATTAAAGGTGCGACAATTTTATTTTACTCACAATTTTCCATCAATTTCTTAACTATAAATTGCTCCTTTCTTTGATGGTTATACAATTATGCCACCAATATGTTTTCGCTCTAAATTGATTTTACTCAATTTGAGCGCATCAAGCAGAAATTACCTTTTTTTCATGTGTGTGTTAGATTGCAGGCGTGCTAGGGACACTAAGATCCCAATTGTGTAGTATGAATGTGTTAGTCTAACTTCTAATATGATCAATAGGTGGAAACTAAAGGATCAAATTTTCCCTTGGATTCCTTGACTCCACTAGAATACGCTTTATGAAGATCTCTACCTAAATAAACTTTGAAAGCTTGAGAAAATGGAATTTGAGTGCTTGTAATTGAAAGATTGCTTGTGCACGAAAGAGTAAAGGTTATGCTTGAAAAGTAAAGGTTGTTCATGGCTATCACTTCAAAAAGAAAATGTAAATTTTGTGCTTGATTGAAAGAGTAAATTACTTGCTGAGAAAATATAAATATATGCAAAAAATGTAAATGAGAGCTTTGAAAAATTGAAGAGTTGATTTACTTGAAAATATAGACATTTGTAAGAAAAAGTAAACTGGGCTTGCAGAAAATTAAAAAGCTGATTTGTAAGAATTGAAATACAAACAAAAGAACTGTGAATTGCATTAAAAACTGAAGATCTTGATTATAGGTAACGAAATATTTGCAGAAGAATGGTAAATTAATATCTTGAAATGAAAATAAAAGGACTGGAATAAAACTAATACTAGATCAAAAAACTAAAAAGACTACTAAAATATAAAGAAAAAAGTTGAACTAAAGGAATTGAACTAAGACATTGTTCCTATCAGATTGTCTGTTTTGGCTGTTGTTTGTGTTCTTTGAAATGGAGCCTTGATGCTCTATATATAGAGTTGGATTGCTTGGTGGCCAAGTCTGTTGCATCAAGTTTGCTTGGTGACCAAGTCTGCTACATCAAACAATAACTCAATGTATTAACTTTCCGCACCTTGAACCAACTGATGCACCAAGTCTCTTAAAAAAATATCATGATTTTGTCTTTCAGATGCTTGCTCCTTGCTCCTGCCCACTACTTGCAATACTTTTTCCACCTTCTGCAACTAGTAACGACCTACGACCAACTTCATCCACTATAGGTTCATTTTAGGTAACCATTAGGTAGTGCTCCATTATATCTGTAATTTCCTTGATTTAGGTTAATACTCATTTAATTCAAGTAACCACCTTAACTACTTTGAGCTCCAAATAATTATTACACTCTGCTTTTTGGTTTCTATTAGCTTGAATCCACTAAGTAATTTGGGCCTAAAATAATAAAATTAAATTTTGGTATAAACACAATCAAATGATGACATATTAGCCTTTTGTTTTAATCTTAATCACTAAAATGTCACCATTAATAAATTAATAGAAAAAATCTTGATCTTGTTCAAAATTACAACCACACCGCAGTTGTCTCTTTTGCTTGTCTTGGTCAAAATTACAAACATGCGACTGTATAAATTTTACTTTTAGGTGTATTTAGTAGAAGGTTAAAAATTAAGGGTTACATTTTATCCTTATAAGTTTTAATATTTAATAAGGATAATTATTAACCTAGGCTCCTCAAGGTTAACATTTAACCGCTCCGAAGGCATAAATATTAATGATGTGAAAAGTTAATATGATTTCTTTAAAAATTTAAACAATATTAATGGAGGGTTAAAAGTTACAAGGGTAACAATTATCTCTTTGTTAACTTCTTACCAAACACGCCCTCTTAAAATTTTGAATTAATTACGTGATTGCCACCCTTTAATCGCTATGTAGATTCTGTCAAAATTTACGAGCACGCCACTAATTTGTTGTTTCTTACTCGCACTTTAGCTCTTCTTTGATCATTTTACAGTAATGTCTCCTCTGCTCGTTGCCATTGGTCTTTCAATTACTTATTAAAATATTCGTTTTATTTGTGTGATTATGTATTATTTTATTTAATGACGTAATTTAATATTTATTTTTTTATATTTTATAAAATTTATTAATGATTAATTTCTTAATTAATTATGTGAAATGGAAGTTAAATATGCATTAAAATTATTTTTTAAATAATTATTAATTATTTTCATTTAAATATTATATATATATATCTTATATAATATTTTTGTAGTATGATTGTAATTAAAAAAAGACTGTACGGTTAAGATATATGTTCATGATAAAAAAAATATATATATATATATTAGTAAGTATGCTCCAATATATTACCTTAAATATCATGTTAATATTCAAGAAATAATAATAAAAAAATTATAAAAAGCCATAATCACTGAAATTTTGACACTACAAGAAATTTAAAAAGTAGTTACAAAAATTACCGAACATAAAATTTCATTGCTAATTATCGACGATTTAACAACTTTTACCGATAAAAAAGGGAAGCCACAAGAATTAAAATTTAACCAATTTATGCCGATAAAATTATTGACCGATTAACAATGAAACCTTTACCAACGACACAATTTTGTAGGTAAAGGTGACGCCAAATATTGGCAGCAAAGTTAGTGACAAAATAGAAAACGTACAGACTAAAAAATTCATTTGTAATTATAGACCAACTTGTATTTTATCAGTAATATTAAAAAGAAAATTTAAAAAATAAAAAAAAAATTGTATTTGGTGCTAAAGTTAGTGACAACATAAAAAAATATACCGAAGAAAAAATTTATTGATAATTACCGATCAACTCGTATTTGGTTGGTAATATTGAAAAGAAAATTAAAAAAAATTAAAAAATTTTATCTACGAAAATTTCTTATCGGTAATTACCAATAAATTTATATTTGGTTGGTAGTATTAACAGAAAAAAAAAATTAAAATAAATTACCTATGAAATGGTTACTAATTACCAACGAACTCATATTTGGTTACTAATATTAAGAAAAAAAAATTAAAAATCTTAAAAAATTTCACTTACAAAAATTTTTTATTAGTGATTACGGATGAACTGGTATTTAATTGGTAATATTAATAAGAAAGTAAAAAAATAAAATTTTAAAATAAATTGCCTACAAAAATAATTCATGAGTAATTACCAACAAACTTGTTTTATCAGTAAATCAGAAAAAATGTGAAATTCTCACATCTTCTTTTAATAGATTGGAGAAGAGTTGGCTTCCCCATAAAAGGTAATTTACTCACAAACTTATGCAATCGTGGCATAGCCACTATATGGGGCTACTTTGGGCTGGTAGTTATTTTTTAAAATTCATTATTCTTAAAAATAAAAATAAAATTTAAATTAAATTAAAATGATTAATAGTTAATTTAAAATATAATATAACATTTTAAAAAGTAAAAAATAAATAAAATTAAAAATTTAAATTAAATTAGATTTAAATTAAATTAAATTAAATTTAGAAATTAAATTAAATTAAATTAAAAATTAGAAAATTAAATTAAAAATATGAAAAAAAATTACCTATGGAAAGTTGTCGTTGGTAATTACGTATTACTAACGCAAAGTGTCGTCATAAATAGTCGGTAATTTAAACCTACGATCCCCCACAAAAATTACTTACAAAAAATCCTAATTTACCTACAAATAGTTCATCAGTAAATTTAGCAATAACATTTTTTCATTGGTAAAAAATACCTATGCTATAATTTTTGGACAAAAAAATTTTGTCGGTAAGTATTCAATAATTCTAATTACCTATGAAATATAAGTATATTTGGCCACTATCTTTTGTTGCTATGTTTTTATTTTTTTTTTGTATTGCGATAAGTGAAAAGATGGAGATTTTAAGAATCCCTATATCTTGTATTCAAGAGAAGTGAGCAATGAATTTAATTTCGAGTATTAATAAATAATTTTTTTAAATGAAAGATAATGATATAACGATATAATAGATGATGATATAATTTTTTTAAGTAATTAATATGGCACATTACGATATTTTAAGTTAATTAATATGAAGTATGACAATTTTTTTGATAGTAGTGGATATAATTTTATAATAGTAGTTGATATAATTTTATATCTAATAATAATTTTTAATAGCAGTTGATATAATTTTGTAATAATAGCTGATATAATTTTATATTTGATATTTTTTTTATTGTTAGTTGGTATTGTCACGACCCAACTCTATATATGGGCTGGACTAATACTAAGACTTGAGTCAGTATAAAGCCCTCGAAGCTCCTAATAAGCCTTACTGCTTTCAAACCCTTGACTAGACTCAATTTTGAAGCTGAACAAGTAAAACAAAATGATATAAAGAATTATAAAATAATTTGGGCTAATTCAACCTAATAACTATAAGAAATCTACAACTAGGGGAGTCCAGCTCAACCCTAAAATCCAGTCTGCGCAAATAATTTAATACTATTAATTTTCATTAATTAATATAATATATTTATACACTTGTATCACAGTAGAGTTCTAATAATTAAACAAATAGATAAATAAATAAATAAACACAATAAAAACTACTAACTAAGAAGCATAACATAGGGTGTGACGAAATTTTTACACTGGTTGTCACCTACCGCAACCCTCCTCTTTTATCCGGGCTTGGGACCGGCTAAGCGCAAACTATTTAAGCGGAGTTTAAGAAGCACAACATACAAAGAAAAATGTAGGTTAGACCCAAAAAATAAACTTACTCCTCTTGCAACCAGAGAAAAAATATTTAAACAGAAATGAGTATTTGACTCAGAAAGTTTAAATATTGATTATAGATGTAATTTCTATAACTACCTAAAACTGGTACAATCCTACTATGAAATGAACACCCATTATATATGATAGATAATTCATCCAATATTCGCACGAAGATAATTTGAAACTATTCACGCACTCAAAGATATCACGTCAATGAATAAATAGATAAAATTTTATAAACAACCCTCTATAAACCATTAAATTCTAAATGCATTAATGATTTAAATTGAATCAATATGGGTAAAGAATAACAGTTGATTATGTCGATAATGGAACTTTGATTCATTGATTTAGAGTCCTCATTAATGAATAGAATTCTCTAGGCTTTAATCGACATATTCTCTTTTGAATTGAAGTCTCAATCAAAAGAAATGAAAATCGAAACCGCATATTAGTTCAATTTTTATCCATTTTTTTTATATATCCACTTCACACATAGCACTCTATATTATTTGGATACCAATGATGAGATTAATAATGAGTAAGCTGAGAATCCTCCTTATTCGTTGTAAATCTCTAGGAATCAAATGATACCTCTTCAAAATTAGAGTCCTAATTTTATGGAGGACTTAAACAAAAAATAATCAGAGTCAAAATTCAATTTAGAGTCATCCCATTTACTTTTATTCTTGGGTCCACTCTAAATAGTGAAACATTGAGCATTCCTATAGCAAACACCGGAACCAATATCATAATTAAACTCCAATAAAATTATCGATATTAACTTATAAAGAGCACATTCTTCCCCACACGCATACAACCTCGAACCCTGAATCTCTATTTTTAGAAGCGGTAAAAATTATTTCCTCGACTTTAATAATAAATTATTTTCTTTAATTTTTCCACAAAATAGAAGTGGTGACTCCTCACTTTCCATTTCAGTGAGAATTGCCTAGCGACTGTAAAACTCTTGCGACAATAGTACACTAAAGAAATTTAATTATTTTTACATATAATATAATTCAATCTTAAACTAATTGAATTTATATTAACAACAACAACAATAATAACAATAATAATAAGAATACATGTAAAATAATATTCATTTAAAAAAATATCGTTAGGAAAAATATTAATTTAACACAATGAATAGAATAGTAATAATTTAATAATTTAATTAAAAAATATTTTATTAAAAAGAATCATGTTGTTATAGGTATAATTATATCATTATATTATTTTTTTAAGTTGCCAGTTGACGATTTTTTTAATAGCAGATGATATAATTTGTATTTGATATAACTTTTTAATAACAACTAATATAATTTTTTAATAGTTTTGAATATAATATTGTATTTGATAAATGATATAAAGATATATATAATTTAATTTTATATTTTTTAATTGCATTTGGTATAATTTTTTAAATTGGTTAACATGCCATGTAGCAATTTTTTAAATTTGGTTAATATGGCATGGGGCGTTATTTTTATAATAACTCATATAATTTTACAGTAGTATCTGATATAATTTTGTAATGGCCGGTTATATAATTTTGTATCTTACATAATTTATTTAATATAAGTAATTGATATAATTTTGTAATAGCAGCTGATATAATTTTATATTTGATATAATTTTTTAATAATAATTATATAAATTTTAATAGAATATGATATAATTTTATATTTGATAAAAGATATTAAGACTAAGAATGACAAATATAAAGTGGTGGACAAAAGCATAAAGATGGTGTGAAACCAATTTCATAGTGGGAAAGGATTTCCCCAACTCCAAAATTTCGACGATTGTAAAAAAGTATTTTTCTTAACTTATAAACTGGTCAAATCGGCTTATAAATATTAAATATAGATAGATTTATTTATTTATAATAATTTTTAAATTTATAAATTGAGCTTATAAGCTAAAAAAAAAATAAGTCGAGAGGATCCAACTTTTTATCTTGGTGCTTATAACTCTTGTACTTACAAGCTAGTTTGATCAAGTATTTTATTATATTATTCTCATTTAATTTTTAAAATTTTATCATAAATCTCATTCAATATTTTTTTAGTCATTTTTTTAATAATAAATAATGTGTTTATAAATTATTTTTTACTAAACACATTAACTACTTATTAATCACTTATAATCATTTTAACTAAACACGTAACTATTTAAAATTTTAAATGCATATAAGCCCAAATCAACTTAGAGCAGTAAGTGCTTATAAGCTGTTTTTTATAAGCCAAATGCCCTCTGATACTTTGGCATTGAAGATGCAGAACCTCAAAGACTGTACAAAAGCTGAAATAACAAATTAAAGGGGCTGTTTTATGGGCACTCATTCTGTTGTTTAAGAATAAATAATTTTTTTATATAATAATTAGGTATCTATAATAAAGAATATCTCTTAATAAAATCTACTTATTGTAATACAAAAAATAAAAAAATTGAATTTTCTGATTAATTATCGTATTTCTTAAAAATAATTTTAATGTTTTAAAATTAAAAAAAGCTATAATAACAAATTAAAATTATAAAAAGAAGATGGTTTTCTTTATTTTATTGACTTATTTTATAAAAAAAAAATATTTTGAAAATTAAATAAAAAATATAATTGATACCAAATAAGCACCTAAAAGCAATTTTGTCATCTGATTTCTATACAATAAAAGAAGCACAGCTCCCTACTTAAAATCCAAACAGATTTTTAAACAAAATGTAGAATTATATTATATTGTTTTTCTTTAGTTAAAAAAAAAAACAAAAACTAATCATTTTCAACTAAAATGTTAACGTTTTAAGAAATTAAAATATAATTAAATTTTAATATTTAAGATATTAAGGTACAATATAAATTTATAATTTTTCTAAATTAGGATTAAAATTATAAACTAATAATACTTATTAAAATAAAAAAATATGGTGAAAAATCTCAATGAAATTTTAATTATTGTCATATTTTTAAATACACTTATTTTAATATTAGTAATTAATTCTTATGGTAATAAATATACATGAACTTGTTAACATGATGTATTGTTTAAGATAAAAAAAAATGATATTTTATTAATGGTTTCACTTTCTCTTAAAAAAATTTTTATAAATTAAAAAATTCAGTTCAAATTAAAATAACTTTGAGTATAAATCACCCAATGCTAAAATTAAAATTGATTTTAAAATTTAAGGATCAAAATTAATATAATTAAAAATTTTAATTAAAATTGAAAATACATATAAATATTTGAATTTTTGTTTTGTTTTGCAACTACAACTAAAATCTTCGCAATAAATTGAGAGATTTCAAGTTTTAACTCCTCTCATTCTCCAGCATCATCTTGATTTAGTTATTTGTGCTAATTGTTATTTTTAAACATTCCACCTAAATTAATTTTAAATTTAAAAATAAATTAATTATATATATATATGCCACATAACAATTTTAGATTTTAACAGCTGCCTACATTTTATTGACGCTACAAGTCTTGCCACATTGAGTTTGTCATAATTATAACATGCTCATCTTCACATGCAGCATATAAACATGGCTTTATTCACAACATTACCATCTTCACGTACTGTATGCGAATATTGAATTATCTACAGCATATCCCATCTTCATGTGCTATATATAAATTACCATCTTCATTGTTGCCCTTTTCATTGAAATTACCGACATTACTCCTTTAAATTCGAAATTTAAAAATTACAGAATTCCATTTTGCTAGAATTAAATTTAAATTTGTTTTCGAAACAACTAAAATCACAATTCTAATTTAATCCAATTAGAATAAACTAAAGGTGTTTAACTCTAAATCAATTTTAGAATTTCTAGAACTGATTTGAGGGCGATTATGTAAGCTCGATTAGATTAAATTATGTAGTCCGGTATTATTTTCAAGATGAATGATAAAATTGGAGGTACCTGAGATTATTCTAGAATTTACCTAAATTTCTATGTTCTAAAATTTCCATCTGACTCCCATTTACGAGGCTACAGACTTAGATTTGGATTGAAACTAATTTCATTTATATATATATATATGCACAACACATTACCTCCAAGTTTTCTTCGAGCATGACGACCTTTACTATTGATCAAAATCAGAATTTAGACCTATGTAATATATATTTGGCCTATTATATTGTTTATTGAGAAATGTTGAATAAATTCACAATATGTATCATATGAGATTATCTTCACAAACATTTTTGTGCAAGCATTATTTTTGTAGATGAATATCAAAGACATAGGATGCATAAAGGGAGACGATACAGTCCAAGGCCTTTACACTCTAAGCAAGCAACACAATAAGCGGTCCATGCATCAGCCATTGAGCCACGAGCTCAAAGGCTAAAGTGCCCACCAAAATGGAGACGATGCACTCCTTGACCTTTACGCATGACGCAGTAAGCGGTCCATTCATCAGTCACCGAGCCACGAGCTCTAAGGCAAAAGTGCCCAACAAAATGGAGGCGATGCACTCCTAGATCCTTGCGCATAACACAGTAAGAAGTCCATGTATCAGCCACTAAGACACGAGTTCCAAGGACAAAGTGACCACTACAAGGGAGACGATGCACTCCTGGGCCCTTGCACACAACGTAGTAAGAGGTCCATGCATCAGCCATTGAGCCACGAGTTCCAAGACCAGAGTGCCCACCAAAAAGGGAGAGGATAACGCTCCAAGCGAGCAACACAATAAGAGGTCCATGCATTAGCCGTCGGGAGCCACGAGCTCCAAGGCCCTTGCATGCCATTGAGCAACGGAATAAGAGGCCCATGTATCATATCATCAAAGCTCTTCAGCTTCAGGCCCCATGGCCCCACACCTAGAGCTCTTCGGCTCCAGGCCTCATGGCCCCACATCCAAAGCTCTTCAACTCTAGGCTTTAAGACCCCGGTTCAGAGCTTCGAGCCCCTAAAACTAAAGGGAAGGAAAGCTACATTTTCATTAAAGCTGTTCTAAATTTCTTATCTCTTTAATATGAAAAGCTGACATTCTTCTTCATGGCATATTTTCATTAGAAGAGTATAAACTGCTTAACTAGATGATGTCTAGACGATCTTCAAAACAACCATGAGCTCCTAAAGCCTCAGTACTCATATGCAGAGCCATGAGCTCTTAAAATTAAAGAGACAAGATCTCTACAAATAGAAAAATGTCATGAAGATCACAGTGCTTGAGAAATTTTGTTAGGCTACTCGAACCTAGAAGATTATGAGCTTCCCAAAATTATGAAGGTCCTTAAACAGGACCTAAAGTCTTAAAGGCATAAAAACAACAAAAATTAAAATGTTAAAGTAAAAGAAAAAACAAAAAATGTAATTAACTACTCTAAGCCACAAGCCATAAATAGCTCATACTTGGAATATTGGCATTCCTTAATGGTGCATAAAGAAGCTCTTGAAAAGCTAAAAAGCTCCCTTTAAGAGCTTAAGAGTTCTAAAATCCAAAATTTAAGAGTTGAAAGCTCCTAAAAAGAAGAAGGCCTACAGCTTTAAAATTTAAAATCTATGGATCTCAAAATAAGACTTGCGAGTTTAAAAACTTAAGACCTACGGGTTTAAGAAAATAAGATCTAAGGTCTAAGAATTTAAGACCTATGGTTGAGTCCTAAATCTAGAGTCTCAAAATTTATGACCTATGGGTCTAAAAAAATAAGACCTAGGGTCTAAGAATTTAAGACCTATGGGTCCCAAAATAAGACCTATGAGTCCCAAAATAGGACCTATGGATCCTAAAATAAGACTTTAAGAGTTCAAGACTACAATCTAAGAGTTAAAGGCCTATAGATCTAAGAGATAGACTTATATTCCAAAATTTAAAGGTACAAAACTTACAGGAGGAAGAAATTAAGATCTCCTTATCGTATTAAATGCTAAAAAAGCTCTAGGTTTTAATAATTAAGAAAGTCCCAAAATTTAAATAAGAAAAGAAAAAAAAAGTTGCTCTTCAAAGAGCAAAAACACTCTTCCAAGAGCAAAAGTACCCTCCTAAGAGTAAATGTGCTCTTATGAGAGCAAAATTGCTCTTCCAAGAACAAAAGTGCACTTTCAAAAGCAAAGGTGCTCCTCTAAAAGCTCAAGAGCTCCAAATGAAGGGCTAAAGAACTCCAATGGTCAAAGTGCCACACTTAAAAAATTATAAGCTTCAAGTGCCCAAACTTCAAAGCCAATATATCCTAAGGCCAAAGCTAAAAGCTTCAAATGCGAGGGCTATGAGCTCTAAAGGCCACAATGCATCGAAATATAAAAGGAAGACCTATGAAGACTCCTTAAAGAGTCATGACGACTTCTCCAATGCAATAAAGAAAATGAGAGCTCTTGATTAAACTCGAAATTCCTTACTATTAACCTTTACATTGCTTAGAATTCTCTGTATGTATCTTGAGCTCCAAAGATTGATTAGTCTCTTATGTCAATCATGTTCAATTATAATAATTGCCACATTAAATGGGTTGTTATTTATCACTTAATATTTTACATACACAAATTGAAAATCCCATCCTCTTCACCACAACAATACAACCTCGTTCATATGTCCATCAACCTTAATAGGCTTGTATCATTCCCAAAGAACATAATCGTACGAGTTCAATTTAGTTTAACGGATGGCATCCGAGTGGGCTACATCTAGCTTGGTTCAAGACAAAGAGGTTTCCCATGCACAAGTCATGAATAACTTGCGTTGGGGCAAAGGGCAACTGATACAATAAAAGGATGTCCACTTCCTATTTGGTAATATAGAAATAAATAGCTAAAAGAATATGCCCCCTCATTAAAGAATATGCTTCCACCTAGAGGAACATGCCAAAGAATATGCAACACTCTCTACTTTCCCTATAAGTAGAGCGAGTTAAGAAAGTAAAGGATTCTCTCTCTTTCTCTCTCTCTGTATATATATATATTCACTAAAACAAATGTAATTATATTAATAATACCAAAAATAATAAAAGAATTATAACTGTCAATAATGTTTATAACACATTTTTGATATTTTATATTTTTCATTTCTTTATTTATATATAACTTACATACACATTTTTTTTAATAATGATCATTTATGTTATTATAAATTAATTTTCAACATGTTCATTTCTCTAATTTCTCAATTTTTTTTTTATTTTTCAATTTTCCTTTATAAATTCTTAATTGAAATTTCTATTCATTATTAAAAGCAATATCATGTTGAAAGAAAAGATTATTTAATTGTAATTGTATAGATAATTTTATGATATATATATATATAGTTATAAGCGTAATTGTATAAGAAAAGATTACAATTTAATTAGGTGTGCACATTATCATTATAAGCGAAAAATCAAACCAACGCATTTTAATTCGGTTTTTGGTTGATTAGTTTGGTTTTGGTTTTCTTTTATTTTTATTTTTATTTTATTTTCTCTCTCTCACTCTTTATGATTAAAAGGAGAAAATGTTGAATATATATGTATCCAAAGATCTGCTCTAGAATAAACTAAAAGAGAATAAAGACAACATATATAAAAGTATTGAGGTATAAAAAAAAAAATTAATCCAACTTAGTACATGCTCCTGTGCCATTCAACATGCCCTGTACTGAATTCATTATTTCTTGGCATGCCCCATGTTGAATTCGGAAGAAGAGTTTCCCTATAGAGCTAATGCGGTACGCCCTACTAGCATGGGACATGACATGAGCTTCTTTGTTGTGCGTGCCCTGCAGCATGGGGATGGTGCAGGGTATGCAAATCTCTATTTGGGATTCTTAAGCAAATTTTTTTCAATTTTCTCACAACTTAGGCTTTCAAATCACTTTAAATTATCTCTACTTGCATTATTAATTTTCAAAATATCTTTTAACCTATTAAAAATATGAAAATTTTATAAATTAATTATAAAAAAACTAAAATTAATGCATAACTAAAATAAAAATTAAAAATAAAATAAACATAAAATTATTCTAAAATATGTATATGAAATACATGTATCAATATACAACTGGTAAAAATCGGTGTTCGATGACATATAATTTACTATTTACATAAATTAATATTGATATTTGTTGGCCAAAACTTTTAAACAACATGTTAAATTTGTTTTAGGTTTATCTTTTTTTTTGTAAAAATTTGTTTTTTTTTATATAATTATATAAGAAAACATAAATAACAATATTGCATTCATATAAAGATCTAAAATTATAAAATTCTATTTTAATTGTAAATTTTTCATAATAAATCTCACTTTTTCTCATACTCATTCACAACTTTTTAATTTCTTATTTAATTGTTATATTCTCACTTTTGTTAACATAAATTTATAAGGCTAAATGATTAAAAAAAAATCCAAACCTTTATAAGTTTTTCAATTTTAACAAAATATTTTAATTTTATCAATTTAGTTTCAAATTTTTGCATTAATTTTAATTTTAACAATTAACTTAATTAAATTATTTAATTAATAAAAATAATGAAAATATTTGCCAACTACATTATAAAATTGCTAAAGAAGAAAATCCAGGGGAAAAGCCAATGCCCAAATACAGTCCAGAACATTTTTTTTTTTTTATATATATATATGCAAAAGATTTACTCAGAAGGAGAAATAGGTAAGGGGAAAAACAGAGCCACCAGGCCCCAACCGCTTGCAGCCACCTAGAGCTATAACCACCAGTTAATGAAAAACCCCTTACAATTACAAGCACAACAAAGAATAACCAACAGTTCTATACAAACACAGCATACACCAACCTATAAACATGATGTTACAAGATGATTTGATTCACTGCAAGTTCATAACCAAGCTCTGCTAGCCTTTTTTCAAGAAAAAAAAAAAAGGGGAAGCAACATGAAGAAATGCTCATAAAAACTCAAACGTTTGTTTACACAATTCAAGCTGAAGAAGAAATTTTAGGGAGTTGATTTAAATTTGACAAAAGCTAAAAGCCAGAATCGTTTACAAACGGATGCTTCAAAAGCTCATCAGCAGTTTGACGCTCATTTGGATTGCGTTTCAGACACTGCTTGATAAAATCTAGTGAATTCTCTGACAAAGAATAATTAGGAAGATGATCTATAATTGAGCCTTTTTGAACTTCCAATTCTAGATTTGCATTCAAATTTTTCAAATGAGAGTATGGAATATTCCCGATTAACATCTCCAAGACGGTGCAGCCAAAGCTCCAAATATCAGCTTTAAATCCATACTCTTTGTCCCGTTTTATAACCTCCGGAGCCATCCAAGGTATTGTCCCATGCCGAGACTTCATAAGACTATTTAATTCAGCCACTCTTGCCAATCCAAAATCCGTAATTTTCACACATCCTTTCTCATCCACCAATATATTTGCACATTTAATGTCTCTGTGGACTACCTTTCGCTCATGGAGATACTTCAAACCTTCCAGTATCTGTTTGCTGTAGTGGGACACTTGTGAATCTTTCAGTTTAAAACATTTATATACTTGTCGGAGGGAGCCTGTACTTATAAGCTCAAGAAAAATATTGACCTTTGACTCCTCCTCTTCAGTGCCATAATATTTAACAATATTTGGATGACTGAATTGACACAATAAATTAACCTCTTGCTTAATTTTGTCAATTTCTCCTTTATTTTTAATTTTTATTACCTTTACGGCAAAAAAGAAACCACCAGCAGCATAACCCTTGTACACATCTCCGAAACCCCCTGCTCCCAGGGGCTTCTTACCATCCTTTTGCCACTTTGACTTCGTAATCTTCAGTCTTTGTCTATTAATCTGCCAAATTTCAACAAACTATCTCTATTAAAATTTGATAGAAATTGCAGTAATAATCATGGTTATGCTAATGAAACTTGATATCCCGGAACATTTCTTTTAAAACATTTGCAACATTTATAATAAAACCATGAAATTGCTGAAAGGTCCTAAAGAAAAGTCCAAAAGCCTATAATTGCTGTAGAAAGATGAGAAAACAAGTTCTTTATTTCCAAAGAAGATTCCCCTACTAAAGCAACTCATGTAATAAAATTTTGAAATCAATTTTCAGAGCTTTGATAAGTATTGAAAACGTATAGGAAAAAATAGTTATGCTTTAGTAACACAATGGAAATTCTGTAAGCACATACCTTCAGGAACTGGGACATCAGAGGTTCACTTTCATTGTTGCCATGATTCACATGCGTTCTCTCACAAGAATTAAATCCAAGATTTAAGTCTCCTTTTAGCACCAGGTTAATATCATCAAGATCTATTCCCCAATAAGTTAACAGTTCGATGATTGATTTTCCAAAAACACTGTCAAAGCCTTTTCGGAAAAAATATATTTGTTCAGAGATATACTTGATGAAGTCATCTCGAATTTGATGATCAGCAAAACGTTCCTTAGCCTTGTTATTGTAAAAAGATGGATATGCATCTTTTACATCATCTCCAGAAATATTCTTTCCAGCCAGTTGCAAAAGAAACACACGATGAAAGGCAACACCTACTTGTACTTCATGCATCAATGCCAATGCAATCACCTTACCAGAAAATTCAAAACAGTCGAAGTGTAATGGTTCTAACTTCAATTCTGCATATATATCAAAGTGAAAAAAGAATCTATCCTTAACAGCAGGGCAAGGTAGTTTTACGAAATGATAGTAAATTATCACAAACTTAATTATGATTTGATCATATGAACAGGACAGAATCCAACGGTACTTTTAAATTAAACCCAGAAACACATTTCTACACAACTCAACTATGAAATTTTAATTACCCTATGCAAAACTTCAATACTTAGGACCTCACTCGGACACACCTAATGTACACACCCTAGCATAAATATTTCCTTACACTACACTAAGGGCCTAATTCTTCATTACACTAATGAATCAGTAATCAAAGTATATATTGCAATATTTAATAATATGAATATCCACCAGCGAGCTGCTGTCTTAGCACTATGAGGTTTTGAATTGTATATTTAATAATAGTATCTTATAAATTAAATATATGATAAATTTGTTACAAAAAGCTTACATCAATCATTTCTCAAGGAAAAAAGCAGGACAAGTAACAATTGTGGATGCTATTCATAGCAAGGATCAAAAGATACGATCTTACCGGGATTAGGATAGAACTTCATAGGATCATTTGAGCACGCCAGAAAGAGGAGATTTTGCGGTTTGAATATAGCTTGGCATAACTTGTATAACCAATCCTGCAATTTTTTAGGACTGGTAATATTGTTATTTTTCAATGACTCATACAACTCTTCGTCTAGAAATCTAGACCAGTGAATGAGTGGCTTGTAGAACTCAGCATCGAGTAATTTTTCCTCAGGGATCATCATCATCGTAACTAAATGCATCCTGGATTTCGAATCAATCACATCATTGTGCTTAAGAAGCCAATGATAATCATCTTTCCTCGTAGTTTTTTCAAGTATCAGCTGTAGTGAAATCTGCTGGTTCATTAATACATGCTGAAATTGCTTTTGTTCATTCTCCCAAAGTTGAGAAATGCTGTTTAGCTCTTTCAAAATGTCCAGATACACAATCGAAACAGAATGCAACCAACCACTTGTTTCGAATATTCTTGCTGTCTCTGGTATAAGTCTAAGATTATTCTCCATTTTATTCAACAGGTAACTAAATTCACCTTTAATTTGTGTTGACAACGAATCAACTATAGACTTATCCTCCTCTTTGGCATTATCTATACCACAAATTGCATTACGTAATACGCCTGAAAATACCTGGAATTCACGAAAACAAAATTTCAATGACTCAATGAGTGGGATTGTATATGAGTTTGGATTTGATTCCTGCATCTTACTCAATAGGATGCTTAAGGTATCTGCCATCTCAATAAACCAGGATCTAATTTGGAAAATTGAGCGTAGGTCACTAAGGTTACCTCTTTCCAACAACTGCTTTAGAGTAGTCCGCCATTGCTGATACAGAGCATCACCATATACCGTTCTAAGCGAAGCACAAAATTCTAATGCTAAATGTGTACATCTATCAACAGAAACATTTGGACAATTCGATATTTTTTCCATGGAAAACCTTATCAAAGCAGAAGCATAGGCTTTGTATTCTGGAATTGCTGAGCTGTAAAGCATAACCAAAGTCGCAGGGACAGAATACGAACTCATAAGATTCTCCGATTCCTCCTTTGTTTCAATTTCCAACAATTCTTCAATCGTCATCCAGTCGTCCTGAAGAGTATCTTCGGAGAGAAATTCCTCGGCATATGCGACAAATGTTTGAACTCATTTGGTGAATCCTTTGATAAATACCGATGTTTCATCAAATCCAAGCTTCAATTCGAGGCAATCGTCGTTTTGAATTGAGTAGTCTTCAAGTGTCTGCCACCGCTGTAGCTGCTCCCCTTATAATATAATTTCTGTTCCGTAACTGGAATTTTACAGTCCCATAGAATTGCCTTGTGGATAGCCTTCACTAGAGTTTTAGATTCAAAACAGCGCCGTAGAAGATCTTTCCCGTTCGGCAATAGGACAGAAAATCGAATGGAATCGGATTTTCTGTTTTCCATCTGCTCTGGATCAGTAGTGGCACAAAACAAAGTTTGAAAATATTTGTTCCTTAAATAGAGATTATATTGTTTATAAAATTATTTTTCTTTTATTTTTTTACTTTTATTTAAACAGTGAAAAGAGAATAAAATTATTTTTTCTCCTCACTATAACCTTTTTTTTTTTTCCCTTTGACTCTAAAATTAAGAGATAGCGTAAACCTCACGACCGACTGTCGGTTGCTTTTATGTGCATTTTTAATTTACTAATGGAACACAAAGAAAAGAACAACGATTCCATTGTTTTCTTTCACATTGGAAGACTTTTGAACTAAAATGTCTCTGGTCCGCAAGCTGCCTTAAATAAAATAACTTTAGTTGACCTAATAACAGCTTTTATTTTTGTACTGTTGCTCACCTACTCTGCCAAATAAAATATAACAAATCACATTTATTCAAATATTTGAGTCTGATTTAATTTTAATTTTTTTATTAAAATTTATTAAAAAAATTAAAAATTTTAATATTTTCATAATTATAGTCAAAACTTTAAATTATATGTATTATAGTTCAATTTTAATTAGTTGTAACAACTATAATCAAAGTAACTAAATTGTTATTTACCAAATGATTCAAGAAACTTCTTTACAGAAAATATGCCAAGATGATGAACTCATAGAAAAACTTTTTGAATCATTTGGAAAAGATCAACATATCAACCTGCTCAAAGATGTAGTAAATATTCACTGAGATGTTACAAATCAGATACACAGTATTAATGATGAAGACACTGTGTACTAAAAGATTTTTGTGCACGATCTTGACTAGATTTTTAATAGAGGCAAATTATAGTTTACTATTTTTTTTGCCTATTTTTAAAAGTTAAAAAGATTTATTTATTATTCAAATAGTAAATTGACTTATTTGATCTATTTTTAAAATTTAAAGGATTTCTACGACTATTAACTCATTCTTTAAAGGCCAAAAATAAGCCTTTTGCAATATATGATTTCAACTATGAAAAGTAAATTATCATTTAAATTTTATAGTTAATTGTCATTTAAGTTATATCAAGACTATATACTTTTCTTCCATATATATATATAGACACAAATCAGACTAACACCCTAACAACTGAAATTTTTTAAAATATAAATATTTTTAATTTTAATATTATTAATTTATTTAAATATTTTTTTTCATGCAATTATTTTAAAATTTTAAATTTTCATTTTGATTATCGAATTTGATTGTATTAAAACTTATATATATTATTATTTTTTTTAATTTTAATTTTGTGTTATTGTTGACTTCTTCTTCCTCCTCCTCTCCCATTACCTCCCCTTCCCCTGCCATTCTTGCGCTGGCTGGCAAGACTCCATACGGCACCAACAACATCCGATGGTGCTGCTTAGGTGAAGCACAGCAGCTAGTAGCGAGGAGAAAGAAATGCAAAGGCCAAAACTTCTCTCCCATTTCTTGCAATCTAGACCTCCATTCCGCTACCCCACCACTGCCAATCAACCCACCGTCAATCCAGAAGTATTTTCTGACTAGCCTTACCGCTAATAGCCATCGGAAACGCATGAAACAGAGAGAGAAAGATGGTTTTTCACCACTTTGCCGCTAAATTCCGGCCGATCCAGCCGTTGAATTAGCGATCCGAGACCACTCCAGGTAGCTGCATACTCCCCCTCCCCCTACATTTGTAATAAAGAAAAAGGTAAATTTTGGATGAAAATTTTTAGTGATAAATTAATAATATTAGTCACTAAAACTAAGATTTTAATAAATATAAAAGAATTATTAATTAGAACAATAAATGTATATCATAAAGACAAAAAGTATTTTACTACTTGTTTGGTTCAAATGAACCATTTCCTGAAAACTCTATTTTCAAGAAATAAGTTATCGAATTTACGGTAAGTTATCTAAGTAAAAGAAAAAGAATTATCTTTTACTTTTTAGAAAGTGGGCTTTTTAGAAAGTGGACGCTTACTCTTAATTAAAGAAATCATTTTTTTACACTTCAAGAACTTACAATTCCCTAACTTATTTACTCCCAACCAAATAAGGTCTGTCTAAAAAATTAAGTATGATAGATAATTATTATATTGGTTTCTATATATTTATCTGTAAAATATTATTTTGTAGTAGTCCTTACAAACTTGTTGCCTTACCCAGAATAAAAACAAATTAGAATCCTGAAATAAAAGGGATTTACAATCTAAAACATCATGATCAAATTTTGATCAATCTTGGGAAGTAATCTATCTTTATTACTCGGATGTCACATTCAACATCTAAAAAAAATAAAAAAGAATGTGTCACATGAGCATGCCAGATATATAATTAATATTTATATTAATTATTTATGTATATAATTAAATATTTATAAAATACATAAGCATGCCAGATATATAATTAATATTGAAATTACAAAAATAATCAATATCCAACTCATGCATGAGTACATCAGATTACACTGCCTAATCCAACCGGAAGGAGAAGATGGCTGCATCGATCACCTAAATATACACACGACTCTATCAAAAGATCGACAAAATTAAATAATTAATTTAAGCCATAGAATCAAAATAAATCCTAAAGATTTGCTAAAATTTTGACAGAATTTTTCCTATAACTGGACCTAACTCTCCTGTAAAAAAATGAACCAACACACACACCGGGCCTCGTGCCCACAACAACAATTATAATACCCATGCGGGGCCTACAATGTTGACCCTGTAGCTCAAAATGAGCATTGATTTTGATGATAACAAAACTCAAAGAGAATCTATCTAACCTAACCTTAATGTGATGTGTAGATTCTTTGTCTTATTCATAAAGAACCTTTGAAGTTTCATCGAAGAAGAAAAGATACTCACAGGCATTCCAAGACAAATCCAAAATGAGAAAAGACTATGGAAGCCAAGACTCAAAGAAAAGGTATGAAAAGTATAGCGTTAGAGTCTTAGGCCTTTTGTGAAAAAGAATGGATGATAATTTAGTCATATGGAGCTCAAAAATGAAAATTTATTTTCTGATTACTTTTTCTTATCATGACCTTGAACACAACCATTGAAACATTTTTCAAAGGTCTAAATCATTTTACATTGCAAGTTGAGACATGCAGCTGTTGACTTAGTTTCCTAACTGGTTTGCTAAAATTTTCGGTTTGCTAATATGTTTGCTAAAAACATTAGTTTGCTAACCGCTTTGTCGATCGCTTCCTAAAATTTTATTAGTTTGCTAATCAGTAGCCGCCAACTGCACAAAAAGGACAAAATAACGGCCATTTTGTCTTGGGCAGTGTGTATAACGTTCCAAAAGGGTTTCAAACGGTCTAAAATAATTTGGGACTATAAATACACCTTCTTTACTTCATTTACAATTTAATGAAAGCTTACATTTGATCTCCAACATTGAATTTTCATTTATTGCTTTCATTCAAGAGCATTTAAAGATTTTGAGCTACCATTGGCAAATCAACTCATCTCTTCTTTATAGTTTGATTTGTATTGAGTAAGAGTGAGTGTTGAAATATTGAATTGCATTCAAGAGAGGTTGTACAAGCACCTATTGAAGCTTGAAGTGTAAGTGCTTGTGATAGCACTTGTGGAGGTTTCAAGCTACCTTGGTGTAAAAGCTTGGTGTTGAGAAATTGTAAAGGGCTTTTGGTCTCTTGCCTTCAAAAGAGCAAATAGTGGAGAAAAGACTCAAAGAGGGTTCTTTGAGAGAGTGGATGTAGGCTAGCTGCCTAACCACTATAAAATCCTTGTGTTTGATTTCTCTAACCTTTACCTCTTTACTTTTATGCAATTTAAATTTCTTTTCTCATATACATGATAGTGAATGTTGGTTAAATAGATTGAGTTGTTAAATTTGTGGACATATTGAGAGACTTGAAAAAATTAGTTGATAAATGCTTTATTAGAGATTGCCATATACATTGATTGAGAATTGAATTACAACATAGAAACACATTGTTGAAGCACATATTACTTTCTCGTTATATAGAAGAATCACATATTTGAACAAAGCCACAATTTTTCATTAGGCTATAAGCAAGGGCCGAAAATTGTTAAAGTCCAATTCACCCCCTCTTGGACTATTTTGGGACAACAAATTGGTATCGAGCTTGACTCTCTTGCTTAGGTATTACAACCTTAGAGTGATCCATAATGGCTAGTTCATCTAGTAATACCGCAGATACCCGCACCTTTAGTTGAAGGCTACTCAATCACTAGACCACCGCTTTCAATGGCACTAATTATTCATTTTGGAAAGTAAGAATGAGAAATTTCATACAACTGTAGATATTGATGCATGGAGAATTATTAAAAATGGTCCACATGTTCCTCAAAAGAATGGTACTGAACTACAAAAGTTCCAAAACATGAAGATGAATATGATGACAATGATTGGAAGAAAATCTCTATAAATGCTAAAGCTATTAATATTTTGCATTGCTCACTTGACCTTAATGAATACAATCGTGTTTCAGGAAGTCAATCTGCTAAGCAAATTTGGGATAAGCTTGAATTGACTTATGAAGGAACCGATGTTGTTAAAGAGTCCAGAGCAAACCTTCGATTCGAGATTATGAGTTGTTTGATATGAGGCCGTGAGAATCAATTGCAGATATGAGTACAAGGTTTACCGATCTTGTAAATCTTCTCAAAGCACTTGGTAAAAAATTTGAGGAAGCTGAACTTGTGAAGAAAATTCTTAGATCACTTCCAAAGTCTTGGGAAGCAAAAACAACAGTTATCCAAGATACCAAAGATTTCAAAACGCTCACCTATGATGAACTCATTGGTTCTCTCATTGCACATGAGATGGTATACAAGAAGGATGAAGTTGAATATGAGCAAAAGAAGAAGAAAAGCATTGCTCTCAAATCAAACAAAGAGGACGATAAGAAGAAAGGAGTTGCATTCAAAGTCGACTCAAGTGACAACTCAAGTGTTTCAAGTGATGATGAAGATGAAATGGTCAGTGCTTGCAAGAAAATTTAAAAGAGCTTTCAAGAAAGGAGGAAGCAAATACAAGAAATTCTTGAAAAAGCATACTCCTAAGGACAAGTACTTTAAAGATTCAAAAGAAGAAATTGTATGTTATGAGTGTCACAAACCTGGACATATCAAGCCCAAATGTCCATTGCTCAAAAAGAAGAAAGGAAAAGAAGATAGGAGCAAGAAAGCTATGAAAGTAGTATGGAGCAACAGTGAAGAGTCTTCAAATGATGAATCAAGTGACAAAGAGGCTGCTCTTCTTTGTTTGATGGCATGTGAGGAGAAAGTTGAGAGCTCACCAAAAGATGAAGAAAGCGACAATGAGGTAAATTCTTATGAATCTCCTAATGTAGAAGAACTTGAACTTGCATTTGCTAGAGTATATGATGAGTATAGAAATTACAAGAAAAAGTGCACTAAAATGAATTTAGAGATTGAATCATTGAGATCACAAAATATTGCCATGTCCAATGTGTATAAAGAAAATGAATTTTACAAAGGACAAATTGCTTTGTTTAAAGAATTAGACTTAGAGTTGAAAATATCAAAAGAAACATGTGAGATGCTCATTGAGAAAAATAAAGTTCTTGAAACTAAGGTAGAGTCTTTGACAAATGATTTAGCAAAATTCACAAAAGGAAAAGAAACTCTAGATGTACTTCTTGGAAACCAAAGAATTCCGAGTGAAAAATATGGAATTGGTTTTGATGGTTTCATGAACTATGACAAATATAAGAATCATTTCATTAAAGCATCTACATCTTCCTTGCCTAATGTTACATGTTATTACTGCAATAAAAGAGGTCATATGATTAGCTCTTGTGCATTTAGGAAAGGTCATCTTAAGACAAAGAAGGTATGGGTACCAAAGGGAACCTTACCTAAGGTCACTAACCCCCAAGGACCCAAAGTTGCTTGGGTACCTAAAGCTAAATGATTGAATTTCAGGTTTGTTGCAAAGGAATGAAGGAAAGTGATAAATGGTATATAGATAGTGGTTGTTCAAAGCACATGACTGGTGAAAAAGACAAGTTTTCAAAAATTGCAATGAAAGATGGAGGATATGTAAAATTTGGAGACAAAGGGAAAGGAAAAATAATTGGAAATGGCACAATTGGCACCAAACCTTGTATTGAAGATGTATCGCTTGTTGAAGGTTTGAAATACAACTTGCTAAGTGTAAGCCAACTGTGTGATAAAGGCTTTGAGGTAAAATTTACTTCGTCTCTATGTACAATCAATAGTTTAGATAATGACACATTGTTCATTGCCAATAGATCAAATAATGTTTACTTGCTTGACATGAATAATTTTGAAACTAATCATGGTACATGTCTAGTATCTCTTGATAACTCTAGTTATTTATGGCATAGAAGACTGGGTCATGCAAGCATGCATACACTCTCAAAACTGTCTAAGAAAGAACTTGTTAATGGTCTTCCTAAGATTAAGTATGAAAATGAATTTCAATGTAGAGCATGTGCACTAGGAAAGCATACTAGAGCATCTTTTAAGTCTAAGAATATTGTGTCTACCACTAGGCCATTAGAATTGCTTCATCTTGATTTATTCTGACCAGAACTCCTACTAGTCTTGGTGGGAAGTCATATGCTTTAGTTATTGTTGATGACTATTCAAGATATACATGGACATTTTTCCTTGCTCACAAAGATGAAACTTTTGAAAAATTCACCTCTTTTGGTAAAATGGTTCAAAATGAAAAAGGCTTTTGCATCTCATCTATAAGAAGTGACCATGGAACTGAATTTGAAAATCATTTGTTTGAGAAATATTGTGATAAATATGGAATCAATCATAATTTTTCAGCTCCTAGAACACCACAACAAAATGGGGTAGTAGAAAGGAAAAATAGGACTTTGCAAGAAATGACTAGAACTATGTTGAGTGAAAATAATTTGCCAAAGTACTTTTGGGCTGAAGCTGTTAATACATCTTGTTATGTGTTGAATAGAGTTTTGATTAGATCAATTTTGAAAAAGACCCCCTATGAGCTATGGAAAGGAAGGAAACCAAATATCTCTTATTTTAAAGCATTTGGTTGTAAGTGCTATGTGTTAAATAACAAGAAGGATAACCTAAAGAAATTTGATGCTAAATCCGATGAAGGAATCTTTCTTGGGTATTCAACAAAGAGTAAAGCCTATAGAGTGTTCAATAGAAGAACTTTGGTTATTGAGGAAACTATTCATGTTTTGTTTGATGAGACTAACCCTTCTATTAGAAGAAAAAATGCTTGTGATGAAAATGAGCAGGGTTTTGGAAAAGAGAATATAATATCAAATGAACAAGTTGATGACAAAGATGAGGAAACTCAAGGAGAAACTACAATAGATGTCCATGATGCCAATGAAGATCAAACTAATGAAGAAATGCCAAATTTGGAAGATTTACAAGTAAATGAGCCCCAACATGAAGATTTACCTAAAGATTGGAGATTCCATAGAAACCATCCTCAAGAAGACATTATTGATGATCCATCTCAGAGGATGATGACTAGAGCACAATTGAGAAGATATTTTGGTAATGTTGCTTTTGTTTCACAAATTGAACCTAAATGTTTTGAAGATGCTCAAAATGATGAAAGTTGGATTCTTGCTATGCAAGAAGAACTAAATCAATTTGAGAGAAATAAAGTTTGGAATTTAGTACCTAGACCAAAAGACCATTCAATTATTGGTACTAAATGGGTTTTTAGAAACAAAATGGATGAAAAAGGCAATGTTGTTAGAAACAAAGCTAGACTAGTGGCTCAAGGCTACAACCAAGAGGAAGGGATTGATTTTGATGAAACCTTTGCTCCGGTTGCTAGAATTGAAGCTATTAGGATGTTGTGTGCTTTTGCATGTTTCAAGGATTTTATGCTTTATCAAATGGATGTCAAGAGTGCATTTTTAAATGGTTATATTGATGAGGAAGTGTATGTTGCACAACCTCCAGGCTTTGAAAATCATGAGCATCCAAATCATGTTTATAAACTTACTAAAGCCTTATATGGTTTAAAGCAGGCTCCTAGAGCATGGTATGAAAGGCTTAGTAAATTTCTTTTACAAAATGATTTTCAAAGAGGCAAAGTGGATACAACACTTTTTGTTAAAAAGCATCATAATGATATGCTCATTGTGCAAATTTATGTTGATGATATAATTTTTGGTGCTACTAACGAATCTCTTTGCAAGAAATTTTCTAAGATTATGCAGAATGAATTTGAAATGAGCATGATGGGTGAGCTCACATTCTTCCTTGGACTTCAAATTAAACAAATGAAAGATGGCATCTTCATAAATCAATCAAAGTACATCAAGGATATGCTAAAGAAATTTAAGATGGAAAATTTGAAGAGCATGGGCACTCCTATGAGTTCAACAATTAAAATGGACAGTGATGAAAAAGGTAAAGAAGTAGATACCAAGCTTTATAGAGGTATGATTGGCTCTCTTTTGTATCTTACTGCATCTAGGCCAGATATACACTTTAGTGTTTGCTTGTGTGCAAGATTTCAATCATGTCCAAAAGAATCCCATCTAAGTGCAGTCAAAAGGATTTTTAGATATCTCATAGGCTCACAATCAATTGGTTTATGGTATCCAAAGTGCGAATCATTTAATCTTGTTGGCTATAGTGACTCTGATTTTGCTGGAAGTAGATTGGACAGAAAAAGTACCTCAGGTACTTGTCAATTTCTTGGTCATGCACTAGTTTCTTGGCACAGTAAGAAACAAACTTCAGTAGCTTTATCTACAGCTGAGGCAGAATATATAGCTGCTGGTAGTTGTGTTGCTCAAATCTTATGGATGAAACAACAATTGGAAGATTTTGGTTTAAAATATAATCTTGTTCCAATTAAGTGTGACAACACAAGTGCCATAAACTTGGTCAAAAATCCAGTCCAACATTCAAGAACTAAACATATTGAGATTAGACATCATTTTATTAGAGATCATGTTCAAAATGGAAATATCAAAATAGAGTTTGTTGCCTCTGAAAATCAACTTGCTGACATTTTTACAAAGCCTCTTAATGAAGAAACCTTTTGTAGAATTAGAAGGGAAATTGGTATGTGTGAATTACTGGCTTGAAATCTAAGTCATCTACATTTTATTGAAAGTGTAACTGATTTGCTGAGATATTAGTTTGTTGAAAAATCTTTAAAGAATATTAGCTAACCTGTTTGTGTACTCGTGAAATTAGTTTACTAAGTTGTATACTAATATTGCGTGGCTAAAATTAGTTTGCTATATTAAGCACTGTTCAAATTTCAAACCAAAAAGGTGATTGTTCTTGAAGTTTTAAACGAGTACAACCATCCAAAAATCTTTCCACCTTTGATATAAAATTATCAGAAATGTGTCAGACATGTAGTAATTTTTTTTTGTGTATATAGGTATAGGTAGACTTGTTTGAAATGCAAAATAAAATATAAAAAAAAGGGGGGAAAGAAAAGGGAAAAACTGGTTCAGTTGAAAGTACAGTGACACTGAAAAGCGCGGGACTCAAGAGGACTTAAATCCTCTGCCACACGAAACCTCACATTTTCTCTCTCTCTCTCTGTTTCAATTTCCGACATCCCCAAACACCATACCCGATTCTTTCTTCAGGCGAAACAAACTCTAACTCACCAAAAAATTTCGAGTTTTCCTTTCCTCTTCCACACTTACCTCACCGAACTCCCATTACTCGATTTTATTTTGTCTCAATGGCTCGCACCAAACGAAAACAAAAATCCCCTGTTGTTGCCGCTGCTTCATCTTCCTCGCCACCTCGACGATGTCCTCGCTATGCATTGCGGAAGAAACCGAAAGGACAAAGAAACGTGTCGTAAATCAAAGTCGCTTAGTGAGTCTTCTCACTGGCCCAAGGGTGTCGAATCCTCTAAATCGACGCTAAAAGAAGAAGACGATACGTAAAACAAGGGACGGGTGCTCAAAAGAAAATGGGTATCGCAAAGCTTTCGTTCAAGTGGATAAAGCACTGTTGGATTGCAAATTCATCAAATGGGAGAACTTTAATCAGGTAAACTTTCACTTTAAGGAGCTTTTTGAATTTCAAGGTTGGTTGGGTGTCTGTGAATGCGCAAATGAATATTACCCTAGGCTTGTACAAGAATTTTATAGAACTCATGATCGTTGATGATGAGGATCGATTTGAAGTAATTTTGAACACAAATACATATAGTGTCTCTGTTGAATTGATAGCCACGGCTTTAAATTTGCCCAATGATGGAAATAGAATTTCCACTCATAAGGATGTTGCTAGAGTAGCGGTTTTAATCGTTGAGTTTGAGAATGAAGTATTTCCGCTAGCACCGCCAAAATGAGAAATCCACCAGCACTCAAAGCCCTCCAAAGATATCAAAATTATTCACGTGATGGTAAACTATGTGTTCTGGTCCAACCGCAGCTATGGCTATCTGAGTCACTTGGATATGTGTATTATGTGGCACATTGTGAGTAAAGTTAGGTTAAATTTAGCCTACTTAATTTTCAAAAACATGTGCAAGGCCTATGGAATTGGTAAACTGCCCTATGCACACTTGTTGACTGCTGTGTTTAAAGAGCTAGAGGTGAATGTCACTAAGGAAAGCTCTAGGGCTGACTTGATAGTGCTTAGAGAAATACATTCGCATAATCGATGGGAGAAAGACCAGATTTGAAAAGGGTAGGTCCTTCACTGCTAAAGTTGATTCTGGTTCTGGTAATGAAGTTTTGAATGAAATTCAAGGGCTAAGAGCTGCTGTTAATGACCATTTTAGTTCAACAACTCAATCTCTTGATATTCTCAGAAAATTTGTAGATGTTGTTGACTATAAAGTGAGTCACCTACTCACTCAAAATGAGGAGTTAAAGAAGTTGATAATGGACCTTCAGCAGGCCAAGGAAATTGCAGCTCCAACTAAAGTTGAGGTTGGCACTCAGGTTTCTACTGATAAGGGAGAAAGCACCAAGGTTGAAGAGCCTCTCAAAGTGGTCAAGTTGTCGGTCGAACTTGAACCTATGGTAGATGCTCATGATGAGCATGCTCCTGACCATGTTGCACCTGAGATTGATCCTACAGCTGATGTACCCACTGCCCTTAATGATCCCAAGGTTGTAGAAGCTGAAAGTGAGTTACCCAAGGAAGGTGAAAAGGTTCCAGAATCTGAACCCATTGTTGAACCTCCTCCGCTCCACTAGTTGAGCTCGATGTCGCTCCTACACACCACTGTGAACCTTCCCTTAAAGACCACCAAGCTAGCGCCAAACTCATTATCTGCACGCCGCCTCAGCCCAAGAAGGGTAGAAAAAGAACAAAGTCCACTGTCAAATCCCTACCAAACCTTAGCCGCTTCTTGAACCACCTTCAAGATGATGAGGCCGAGCTGATGATCAAGTGGTCGACCAACCACCTCCACTCGTTATTAAACCGCCTAGGAAGAAAATGGTGCCTACAAAATCCACTCGCAGGAGTAAACGACTTAAATAGCATCTCATCTGGATTTTTATCTTACAGATTGACTATTTAGTTTACTAGTCTGTTTGCTGATCTTGATTTTTAGTTTGATACTGACTACCTTACTGCATTTACATATTGGCTAACATGATTGTTTTTGTGTATTTTCTCCTGTTTCCTTTTTGATTGATGACAAAAGGGGAGAATGGATATGGATATGTGAATATGGATATGGATATGTGAATATGTGTTTATACTTGTGTTGATGAACATGGAAACTTGTGTTGTGGAAATATGGAAATGTGTTGATATACTTGAGAAGTGTAGTGATACTTGTGGATATATGTTTATACTTGTGTTAATACTTGTAAATTGTGAATATGCTTTATAGCATAAATTCAGGGGGCGCTTATGTACAGAAAATGAATTTCTTGGAAATTATGTGCATGTATTTAGGGGGAGCATTTTTGGTATACTATACTTGGATTTACATACTCACATAAATTCTCACACACTTTTATTTTTGACTGATTGATTCAGTTGAGTTTTGTCATCATCAAAAAGGGGGAGATTGTTGACCTCGTGTAGCTCAAAATGAGTATTAATTTTGATGATAACAAAACTCAAAGAGAATCTATCTAACCTAACCTTAAAGTGATGTGTAGATTCTTTGTCTTATGCATAAAGAACCTTTGAAGTTGCATCGAAGAAGAAAAGATACTCAAAGGCATTCCAAGACAAATCCAAAATGAGAAAAAGACTATGGAAGCCAAGACTCAAAGAAAAGGTATGAAAAGTATAGCGTTAGAGTCTTAGGCCTTTTTGTGAAAAAGAATGGATGAGAATTTAGTCATATGGAGCTCAAAAATGAAAATTTATTTTCTGATTACTTTTTCTTATCATGACCTTGAACACAACCATTGAAACATTTTTCAAAGGTCTAAATCATTTTACATTGCAAGTTGAGACATGCAGCTGTTGACTTAGTTTCCTAACTGGTTTGCTAAAATTTTCGGTTTGCTAATATGTTTGCTAAAAACATTAGTTTGCTAACCAGTTTGTCGATCGCTCCTAAAATTTTATTAGTTTGCTAATCGCCCGTAGTCGCTCAACTCGCACAAAAGGACAAAATAACGCCATTTTGTCTTGGGCAGTGTGTATAACGGTCCAAACGGGTTTCAAACGGTCTAGAATAATTTGGGACTATAAATACACCTTCTTTACTTCATTTACAATTTAATGAAAGCTTACATTTGATCTCCAACATTGAATTTTCATTTATTGCTTTCATTCAAGAGCATTTAAAGATTTTGAGCTACCATTGGCAAATCAACTCATCTCTTCTTTATAGTTTGATTTGTATTGAGTAAGAGTGAGTGTTGAAATATTGAATTGCATTCAAGAGAGGTTGTACAAGCACCTATTGAAGCTTGAAGTGTAAGTGCTTGTGATAGCACTTGTGGAGGTTTCAAGCTACCTTGGTGTAAAAGCTTGGTGTTGAGAAATTGTAAAGGGCTTTGGTCTCTTGCCTTCAAAAGAGCAAATAGTGGAGAAAAGACTCAAAGAGGGTTCTTTGAGAGAGTGGATGTAGGCTAGCTGCTTCTAACCACTATAAAATCCTTGTGTTTGATTTCTAACCTTTACCTCTTTACTTTTATGCAATTTAAATTTCTTTTCTCATATACATGATAGTGAATGTTGGTTAAATAGATTGAGTTGTTAAATTTGTGGACATATAGAGAGACATGAAAAAATAATATGATAAATCCTTAATAAGAGAAAGCCATAAACAATGATTGAGAATTGAATTACAACATAGAAACACATTGTTGAAGCACATAATACAAACTTTTTATAAAGAAGAATCACATATTTGAACAAAGCCACAATATTTCATTAGGATATAAGCAAGGGCAGAAAAATTGTTAAAGTCCAATTCACACCCCACTAGGACTATTTTGGGACAACATACAAGAATACTAATATAAGTCCAATCCTTCAAATTTTAGCTCTGATCCCTAACCTCTCTATAGTCTAAATATTTATTTTTAGCACTTTAAAAATTATAAAAATATTCTTGGAGGTCCTCTACATCGCCCTTATATTAATTAAAATTATTTTACTTAATTTTACTAAGTCGTAAATATTTTACGATTTATCACCTAGCTTAACCAAGGTAAAAATTACACAACTTAAGTTCGACTACCTTTACAAATTCTCGCTACTTTGAATGCATCTAGGACGCCCAAAATGCTAAGATCGATTGTAATATTAACTATGTTCGAGACAAAGCCATCGGGCACTGGATCAAGCAGAAAACTCAATGCCAAGTGCCGATGAGCTAATATCGATCCGATTGCACCTAAACAAAGCCCACAAATTGTTAAAAATTATCACATAATTATTTTTAATTTATAGAAATCAAAAAGGCCTGAAAATCTCATAAAGTGATTTGGACCATCTGATAATTGCCTTTTTCAAATTGTGTCTGATAGAAACGGGGTCGATCCCATCTCGAAGGTCTCAATGCGCTGAGTCCATTGGTGGTCTCGGATCGTTAGAAATCTGATCAGAAAGCTAGAAAAAATTCATTTTCTCTCTCCTCAATTTGTGCAAATCCGACGACCATAGGAGCTACCATGGGCTGTAGGGCATCGAGCTAGATCGTTGGGTGGCCAAGGATGGCCGTAACGGCCAAAAAGGGCCTTGAAAATTCGATTCTCTTTCCTCTCTCTCTCGATTCTCACCGTGAGCCGCTCTTCATCGCTCGACCTTGCCGCCATCGTCGCCAGGGGAGTGTCGAAAGTCTCGCCATCACATTGGTGGGCTACCGTAAAAATGGAGAAGAGAGGTGGGGAGGAAGTGAACGGAGAGATGAGAAGGATGGGGAGGGGGTGTAGCGGGGGCATCTTTTTCTCTCTCTTTTTTTTTAACTTTTAATTACTTACTAAATCCCTAAAGTTTTGTAAGTTTTTCAATTAAGTCCAAACATGTTTTTCAATAGAAATCAACATTGCATTAATTAATTAAAATTAGATTTTTAAGTCAGATACAACAACAATAAATAATAATAATAATAATTAAATTAAATAACAATTTAGTCAAATCTTAGAACCAAGATTGACAATAATGAAATAATATATTTTGATAATTGATTTGATATTAATTTTTAAAACTAATCATTTCAATTAAATTAGACTATTAAATAATTTATAAAATTTGTTTAAAAATAACATTAAAAATGTATAAGTGAAAGTTTTATAAAAATTATAAATTAGCTAGATAATATTAAAATAAGATTAAAATACTATATAAAAATATAAAATTTATGTTTTAAAAATTCAGGTTATTACATGTCAAATCTTTGATCAATAAAATTTGTAGACAAACGGAAGAAGCATTAATTGCTCCAAATTTTCTTTAAAAAAATTTCGACTCAACGATTGTGAAGAATGAAGATAATATTCCTTTTTGAACATAATCACGCTGTAATTTTTGTCAAAGAGAACTTTTATTTCGAAAAGAATTTATTTCATCTATTTTAATTCCCGTGAAGGATAAATTCCTAAAACTAAAAGGATATGGATTGCGTGTTACATATATCAATATTAAAAAATAAAATAAAATAAAATGAGTGGGCTCCATCCATGTTGAAGAATTTGGTGAGTGGGGTCAATTATGAACCCTTTATCCCCAAAACTTGCGCTCAATTGAAGGATTGAATTTTCAATACATATATGATTTTTTTTTAAAATATTTGAGAGGGGGTTGAACATGGCTCTGCCCTTTGGTGGTGGCAATAGTATTGAAGGAGATGATGCTGGAATTTTAGAGAGGAAGATGATATTTTTTATTTTGATATGAGAGAATTTACTCTATTTTAGTACTCTTTTGGTATTTTTTTATAGGGTGGTATTTTTTTATAGGGGGATTAGGAGAATAGAGACCCTAACTTAGCACCTGTTAGGTGAGTGATGTGTCTATAGTTATTGGACTAAGCCACATTAGATAGGGATGGGCACTCATTAGTTTTAATCAAAAAATCAAACCGAACCAATTTAATTTAGTTTTTCGGTTTGGTTTTTTGATTAATTGGTTCTATTTCGGTTTTGATTTAAAAAAAATTCAATTCTTTTATTTGAGTTGGTTAGTTCAGATTTGTGCAAGGATTTGATTTGTTGGGATTTGTTATTTACTTCTTTAAGATTTTGTACTGTTGATCTGAGATTGTAAGATTGTAGAATGTTTATTTTGTTTAGCGTTGTTCTGTTATGTTGATTTTTGAGTAATCAACAAATTGCATCAAACCTATTATTTTGATTCAATTCAATTTAGTTGATTCTATTAATCAGTTTGGTTTAATTCCTCAAAAAATATATTTCACTTTTTTTATTTTCTAGTTTAGTTTGATTCGAAATTGAATCACTCAAACACACAGCAATATAATTATATATGGATAAAAGTATAAAAAAATTACGTTGTAAACAAGGCTAGTTTTAAATAGTATCTCATAATTTTTATTTTAATCAATTAATATTTTTTATTAAGTTCAGAACACCCCAAATTTTATTAATTATGAGTATTTTTGATATTTAAATTTTATTTAAATTTTAGGAAATTTTTGAGATTTTTCGATTTTAAAAATCGGGTTCGATTTTCCAAAATATAAACTTTGATGATTTTTAAAAATTTATTTAAAGACCACGTGGCAAAACTAAAAATATATTTGGAGTCTACGATTTTTCTCGAAGTTTTATGGAATTTTTCGAATTTTGACCTCGCTTTGGCCCGAGGCAGTAAAAATTCAAAATTTTGTATTCGAATCGAACCGCCGAATCGAATCGGACGAATCGGACCGATCGAATCGAACCGCCCCTTTCCTTTTTCTTCTCCCGCGCTCTCTCTCTTTTCTCTTTCTTTTCTCTCTCCTCCTCTCCCGCTGCCGCTTCCAGCTCCGCCAATCCGCCGATCCGCCACCGATTGACCGGTCTTGTGTCCAAAATCATCTACTCGCAGAGCTTTCCATAGACACCAAGAACGCCAAATCCATCGAGCGGATTGTCCGATTTTTGCTCGGGAAGATTTTCGCCATTTCACTTTTGGGCTAGATTTTCAAAACCGTGAATCCCACGAGAAAACCGAGGCTACCAGCACGCCCACTGACGAGGGCTTCGCGATATTAATTTCAAAATTTTCCGACAACGTTTTGGTGGGTCCCACGGAAATTCGCAGTGTATTTTCGAGCATTAAATGAGCTTAGAAAATTCTGAAAAATTTATGTGCTAACCCCCGTGTTATGGGCTTCGTGTAGGTATTCTCATTTCGCGGAAATTCGACGCTTGACCGGTCACAAATTCTACGCATGCACTGCACGGAAAAGTCTCGAATTGGGCGAGATTTTGCCTACCCCATTGTCGACGCCCCAGCGCGCCCCAAGTCGGAATCGCAAAGGTAAACCCAACCTTGTTTTTCGTAATTTTCTAGTGCTTAAATAGGATTAAAAATCCATAAAATATTCGTGGTAGCTTAGAAAATTACGATTCTTTTTGCAATAGCTTAGTAATATTGCTAAGGACCGCGGGGCAAAGTTTTAGAATTTTTAGAGTTGATTTGGGCAGTTTTTGCAAAAATGGTCAATTATAGGGACTAAATTGAAATTTTACATATTGTGATGAATGATTGGTTTGGTGGGCGGGAGGGGCTGTGTGATATGACTGAGTTGTGGATATATGGATTGTGAGTATAGAAGTGTGTTTTGAACCCTTTTTCAGTTGGTTAGGTCCTAGGTATAGGGGACTCACGGATTTTCGCACGACTTAGGACGATTTGGGTCTTTTCTTGATTTGTATTGAGTCATTTGTATTAAATGATTGTAATATGATTGTCGTGAGCTGATACCTTCTTCCTCCGCCCACCACCACAGTGAATTGTCACAAGTCCGTGAGTAAAATATTAATTTTAATTATAATTTCGATATTAATATATGATCAGCATTCCCATGCATAACTTATATGCAAATATTTATGTAGTTAAACTAAAGGCACGATTTAAGTTGCATTCATAACTGTTAAAGTGACATGAATGGTGTTGCGTAAATTTGGAGCAAAGTGCGGCGTTGGCATGCGTGTGATGTGGTGTGGACTATGGATAGGACGGCAGACACGCTTGAGTTCTTCATTGGGACCCATCCTTCGGGTAGACACGGCTTGAGTTCTTCATTGGGACCCCGATTTGGTATTTAAGTGGAAGTCCGAAATGAGTTCTTCACGGCACCGATTGGATTTAAGAGAGTCAGATAGGGATCACTCCCATATACTATGAATGATGTTACAGGGTGTGTGAGTGCTCCAAATTACCTTTTTGATGCTATGATGTGAATATGGTGTTGATGTTGCATTTCACTCTACAGTTGCATTAGTTTCAGATAGTTATAGAGATTATAGTTAAGATTGATATTTTACTCGAGTCGAACGCCACTCCTGCTCAAAAATTTTTACAGCCACAGGAGGATATTTTGTTCGGTTAACTCGCTTTTCTACCTCGCAGTTGTTTATCAATATTGTGTAATTTTAATTACTCCTAGAATTTCCGCATGTGTTAGCAAAGAATTATTTGAATTTGGTCTGTAATATTATTATTATGTTGGACCTGTAAACTTAAATATGTTATGCATGTTGATGGATTGGATGAGGGAGCTGAGCTCCCATTTATTTTATGTTGATGAGTATGTGGAGGGTGAGCTGAGCTCCCCAATTGAGTATTTATTGTGTTTACTGTCGGGTGAGTCAAAACTCCCGCTGGAAAGTCCATTTTATGGCCGGACTGTCCGCTTGTTTTCTTGAAATTGGGCCCAAATGGGCCTTAGAGTTGGGTTAATGAATAGTTAAGGCTTACTACGGCCCTCGGGGCTTTAGGTGGCCTGTGTCCTAGTGCTGGTCCGGCCCATAGGTTGGGTCATGACAAGTTCATTAATAGAAAAGATTAAATATATTAACACCGTGAATGTATAGATTTTTGGTCTTTTAAAATAGATGTAAATTTTGGTAGATAAAAGAGTTAATAAATGGTAAAAGAAAATAAAAACATCACCATAAATTCTCACCACCCCCTTCTCTCTCTTTCTCTCTCTTTATTTATTTATATATATATATATATATATATATATATATATATATATATATAATTGATGTAATTACATCATATAGATATTTAAAAATTATATCGATTGCATTTTATTCATATTTAGTTATTTATTATTTTATTTTTATATGTTTTTAGTTATCTTTTAGATTTGCTTAAATTGGGTATGATCCCATATTTTTAGACTTTATTAGGTATACTTTGATAGTCTGGGAAGGAATGAAAGGGATTAGAGAGGAGTTGGAGCATTAAAATGCAATTTTGGAATTCATTGAAGATTACACCGAGTGTGTAATAAATTACACAGCCCGTATAAATCAATTATTAAAGATTCTAAGTTACATGGCCGTGTAACTAGACTTATGTAATTTCCCTTGGCCCTTGTAATCCTCTGTGTAGAAGAAACTTCGAAAATTTAAGGGACATGAAATTGCACAAGGCAAACCTCTGTTAACTAAAACAATTACATGGGTCATGTAGTGACTCAGAGTCAGAATTTTAGACCCCACTTCTAACATTTTCTTTCCTTTTTCTGGAAGTTTTCTAAAGCTTTTAGGACTTTGAAATAAGGGGGTTTTTTTAATTAGATATAAATACATGGAGTCAAAGTTTCATTGGGGGATCAACCATCTTAGGTTCCAAGAGATTCATATGGGAGATCAAACTTGAGAAGATTCACTTTTATTGCACGAGGGGAGATTCAAGCTGATGTTCCACACGATCAAGGCTACAAATCTCTTTTGGGTTCTTTAATTCTATTTCTTCTTATGTCTTTTTTTTTTTTTTTTTGCTGAACTTGGTTGTTAATTTCAACCATGAATAATTAGTTTTCTTCATTTTAGGGTTAGGGATGTAGCTATTTAACTCTAACTATGGTTTTAATTTAATTTTACTTAAAAAATGGATTGATATTTGTTTTTGACTCAATTCTGGTGTGCTAATACTTGCATTATGTTTGAATTCCATAATTGTATGATTTTGGATATTGAATGAAAATCAAAAGATGAAGTTTGATATTGGATCTCTAGAATATGAACTTAGAAATTTATGACTTAGAGATAAGTTTAAATCTTTCGAGGACAAACTGAATCAAAGAACCTTATGGGTTTCAGTTAACTTGATACCATGAAAATTGGTATGATTTTAATTCTAACACGTCTTTTGTGCATTAAGAGAAGACATTAGATATTTTAGGATATTTAAGTTAAATCTTAGGTCATAGTGAGTTAATACAGTGAAACCCTAATCCTAGAATCTTTTATCTATTAGTTTGTACTTTTGTTTAATTCTTATTATTTGATAAATTAGATTTTAATAATTGCTTTTAAATTTAATCTTGGCTCAAATTTGATTACCTAAATAATTAAAATCATTAGAGTTTAGTAATCAATATAATTATTGTGAGAATAATACTCTATTCATCACTTTATTACTTGTTAATGATTTATATACTTGCGAGATTTTATACAATAAAAATCTGCACTAAAAAATATGAACAAAAAAATCTGGCATACGCTTTCCCAATTTCACTGTAATTCTCAATAATTATATATTAGCCTATTTATAAACAATTTTGAATTTTGCCATTGAATATTAGAGTGCATGTCTTGTAATGCAAGAGATTCTTAATGGTTCATGTCCTTTAAAATTTCTAAAGTACATAAAATAAAATGCATTTTTTTATGAGAAAATAAAATATATGCAAACCTTGTATAATTATGTCAACTAGTTTTAACACTTTGGCACTCTCATAAAGTCAAGGGTGTTTGATATCTCTCATATGAATAGGAACCTTGAATTGCTATGATCGCAAATAATGGATATGGCATGATAAAAAGACTCTTGCTTTTGACCAGAAAATTTTACTTCAATGACATTAAAATTGTCTCTAAAATTATAAAATATTAAATTTGAGTTTATAGAGCACATATTGTAAATAATTGCTTTTGGCTTTAAGGCGAGATCAGGACCATTTCTGATGAAAATCTTGTAGTGAATTGTTAGCTTAGATTGGCTTTCAAAAGTTCAGATTATATTAAGATGGGTAATGTTATATGACTCAATTATATTTGTCTCACCTATCCCACATTTTTCTCTCTCTATAACTCAACTCAACTCAATTCAATTAAGCCTTTATCCTAAAAATTTAGGGTCGACTATATGAATTCATTTTCTTCACTCTAAACGATTTTTCTCTCTCTATATATAATTTAATTTTAAAAATTTAAATTCTAAATTTTAAAGTTTTAAACCTTAAAAATTTAAATTAATTTTAAAAATCTAAACCCTAATATTCTAAACCTAAATATTTTAAATTTAAAAATTCTAAGCTCTAAATGCTAAAAATCTAAACCCTAAATCTTAAATTTTTAGCTCTAAAATTTTAAACTTTAAATCTTAAACTCTAAATTCTAAACCCTTCTAAATCTTAATTTTAAAACTCCAACTTTAAACAGTTAATTTAAATCTAAATTAAAAAAAAAAAAAAGGAAAATTAGGTGAAACAAAGTTGGAACACGTATATTTAAGTCATTTAACATTAGGTAAATGAATAAATGTAGACCGAATTCGTCAAGGGATGCTTTAAGACTTTCTACCACTAAAAAGAATTTGACTCCCATTGACTACGCTTAATAGAGAATATTGTGCCTTATTCATACCCACACACATTTTATAGGACCTAATCATATCTCTATTGAGACCAAAATTTAAGATATTTTATAAATAAATTAATTAAACATAAAAATGCCACTACACCAGGATCAATAAAGAGTTGGAGCTCATCTCCAGCGGATATCACCTTACATGTGACGCTGCAACCAAGGAACAAAATCCGGAGGAGGATCAAGC